>NC_133666.1:127038628-127148358 GCF_037893015.1 Macrotis lagotis | reverse complement strand
TAGCAGAAGAAGTAGAATTAGAACTCTTCTGACTCAAGAATCAGTCCTTTTTCTATTATGTCACCACCTTTTGTTCTGCATAAATAACATGTGTATATTTGGTATATAAAATATATGCATATATTTTGGTAGAAGGCAATGTGGTGATACAGTAGAAAAAGGACTGGTTGTAAGCATATATATGTATATACAGTATGAAATTGATTTGGTATTTTTTCTTTAATACATATTTTGGTAATTTGAACAATACTTAGCACATAATACATTTGCTGTTGTTGGTCGTTTTAGTTGTATCTGATTCTTTGTGACCTCATTTGGGATAGTCTTGGCAGAGATATTGGAATGGTTTGCTATTTCCTTCTCCAGTTCATTTTACAGATGAGGAAACTTGAGGCAAACAGGTTTCATGATTTCTCCAGGGTCACACAGCTAGTAAGAAGCTGGATTTGAACTCAAGTTTTCTTGACTCCAGGCCCAGAATTCTATCCACTTTAAATATTTTTGGATTAAATTCAAAGCCTCTAACGTTTTTTTAATTTATTTTTATTAAAGATATTATTTGAGTTTTACAATTTTCCCCCAATCTTGCTTTCCTCCCCCCACCCCCACCCCACAGATAGCACTCTGTCAGTCTTTACTTTGTTTCCATGTTGTACCTTGATCCAAATTGGGTGTGATGCTAACTTTTTTTAAAATAAATGATGGTATCATCATGTGGGGCAAAGGCAATATCTGGGGCATAGGGGAAAAAGAATATTGTGTCAAAAGCTAAAGATGGGCATTTTTGTTCTAAGCCTACTAGTAATTAGTTGTGCAATAATGGTCAAATTTACCTTACTTTACCTTATCCTTTTGGAGCTTTGTTATTTTTGTCTATAAAATGAGAGGTTTAGACTAGATGATTTCCAAAGTCCCTTCCAGCTCTATAGATCACTATTATAGGAGATATCTTATTTATCACCATGTTCCTCTTTAACTCTTTTTTTATTTTGGTTTTACAGTCTGCTGAATTACTCAATTCTAAACTACCTAAATGGCAGGAAACTTGTGGTGATGCCACTAAAGTGCCAGAGAAGATCATGAATATGATAGAAGAAATAAAGACCCCAAATTCTACCCCAGTATCAGGAACTCCTCAACCTTCACCAATGATAGAAAGAAGCAGTTTGGTGAGTACTTTTATTTCCATTTCTGTACTACTGTATGTTTAGATATAGCTTTTTATAGAAAACAATCGGAGCTGAGGGAGGGGAGTGAAGAGAGAGAGACTGCCGAGCTCTGTCCTCTGCCCCGGAACAGGACTCTGGGGCTCTGAACACATTCAGATCCTGATCCCAGTCTAGGTCCCCCACCATAGAACAACAGGGCCCCCCCACCTCGGCCCCGTGGCAGAGGGGGGCGCTTATGGTCATTCACAGACCAGGAGGGAGGACAGAGCCTCACACACTGAGACCCTTGTGGGAGTGTCCCAAAAGCTCAGGAAGCACCCCAAAAACAGGCTTAGGCTGGGAAAATGAAAAAGCAAAGAAACAAGAGGAAGACCATTGAGAAATATTTTGCAAATGAGCCCAAGAAGGATCAAAATACTAAGTCTGAAGATGAGGAACCACAAGCTCCTGCATCTAAAGACTCCAAGAAAAACAGAAATTGGGCTCAGGCTATGATAGAGCTCAAAAAAGACTTTGAAAATCAAATGAGGGAGTTGGAAGAAAAACTTGGAAAAGAAAGGAGAGAGATGCAGGAAAAACATGAAAATGAAGTCAGCAGCTTAGTCAAGGAAATCCAAAAAATTGTTGAAGAAAATAGCATGCTAAAAAACAGCTTAGGTCAAATGGATAAAACAGTTCAAAAAGTTATTGAGGAGAAGAATGCTTTAAAATGCAAAATTGGCCAGATGGAAAAAGAGATAAGAAAACTCTCTGAGGAGAACAGATCCTTCAGACAAAGAATATAATTCAAGGAGATTGATGAATTTACCAGAAATCAGGAATCAATACTTCAAAACCAAAGAAATGAAAAATTAGAAAAAAAATGTGAAATATCTCATTGAAAAAACAACTGATATGGAAAACAGACTTAGGAAAGATAATTTGAAAATTATTGGAATACCTGAAAGTCATGATGAGGAAAAGAATCTTAACATCATTTTCAAAGAATTACTACAGGAAAATTGCCCTGATATTCTAGAAGCAGAGGGCAAAATAGAAATGGAGAGAATCCACTGATCCCCCAGAGAAAGAGATCCCAAAAAACCAACCCCTAGGAATATTATAGCCAAGTTCCAGAACTCCCAAGTCAAAGAGAAAATATTACAAGCAGCCAGAAGGACACAGTTCAAATATTGTGGAGCTGCAGTCAGGATCACACAGGACTTAGCAGCAACTACAGTGGAAGCTTGTAGGGCTTGGAATACAATATACCAGAAGGCAAAAGAGCTTAGAATGCAGCCAAGAATGAACTACCCAGCAAGGCTGAATGTCCTCTTCCAGGGAAAAAGATGGACTTTCAATGAACCAGGGGAATTTCAAAGGTTCCTTTTGGAATGGCCAGAGCTGAACAGAAGGTTTGAGCTTCAGATACAGGACTCAGGTGAAGCATGGAGATTGGAGGAGAGGGGGGAAATATGAGGGACTTAATGAGGATGAACTGCATGTATAGAAAAATGATACTGATAATATTCATATGAACCATCTCAGTTAATAGAGCAGGTAGAGGGAGCTTTTATAGTTGAAGCACAGGAGAAAGCTGAATTCGAAGATAAAATATGGTGTAAAAATGGAGTCAGTAGGAAAAAAAGGGAAATGTAATGGGAGAAAGAAAAAGGAGAGGGGGAATAGTCCAAGATATTTCACATAATAAGATTTTTTTTTTATTACAATGAGCTATTGCAATGATATGGAAGGGGGGAGGCAAGGGAGAATGAGGGAACCTTTGCTCTCATCAGAGATGGCTAGGAGAGGAAACAGCATATATACTCAATGGGGTATAGACATCTGGAGTAAGAAGGAGCAGGGAGCAGGGGGAAGGGGTGGGGATGTGAATAAAGGAGGAGAGGATGGACCATGGGGGGACAGTGGTCAGATATAACACATTTTCTTTTTTACTTCTTGCAAGGGGCTGGGATTGGATGGCCTGCCCAGGACCATAGGGCCAGATGGATTCTTGGCCTAAAGGGTGGTATGGGGGCTCAGGGCTTCTTGGCCCCAGGACCAGGAATCTGTCTGCTGCACCACTCAGCTACCCTACAGCAGAGTCAGAGTGAAAGGAGAGAGAAAATAGAGTACATGGTAGTGGAGAAATAAGAAAGGAGGGAGTTGCGATCAGCAATGGCAATGTTGGAAAAATATGAAGTAACTTTTCTGATAGACTTATCATAAAGAATGTGATCCACCCATGACAGAGTTGATGGTGTTGGAACAAAGACTGAAGCACATTTTTTGATATTATTATTTGGGGGAGGGTGCAGGGCAAGTGGGGCTGGGTGGCCTGCCAGGGTGATCTTTGGGTGTCTGGGGCCAGATTCGGACCCAAGTGCTCCTGGCTCAAGGGCCAATGCTCTGTCTGCCACCCAGCCACCCCTACTATTATTACTATTTTATTTTATTTTGGGTCTTTTTTTTTTTCCCTTCTTTTTGGTTTTTGCAGGGCAGTGGGGATCGGGTGGCTTGCATGTCACATGGCTGGGTGATTATTGGGTTTACAAGGCTGGATATGGACTCGGGTGCTCGTGGCTCCAGGGCTGGTGCTTCGTCCATTGCACCACCTGGTCATACCTACAATTATTACTGTTATTTTTTTTATTTTAATTTTTTTCTCTCCCCTTTACTTTTTTGCCCAAGCAAGTCTATCTATATTCATGGTGGGAGGGGTATTTTGTTTACTTGTGAACAAGTATATTTTATTAATGTAAAAAAAACATTTGTACAAAATGAGAATAAAAAATAAATTTAAAAAAAAGAAAAACAAAAGAAACTTAAGAAAAACAAAAAATAAGCATTACCCTATCTAAAGTCTGAAGTGTAATAAAGCAATAGAGAATGCTAAAAAAAAAAAAAAAGAGTGGGCATTGTATTTTGTTAAAGGCCTTTCCTGCATCTATTGATATAATTATATGCTTTTTTGTTATTTTTGTTATTTGTGTGGTCCATTGCAGTTATAGTTTTTCCTAATATTGAACCAGTCCTATATTCCTGGTCCAAATTCAGCCTGGTTATAGGCTTGTAATATGTAACTATAATCTCTTTGCTAGTATTTTATTTTAAAATTTGATATGAATATTCATTGGGGAAATTGTTTTCTTTCCATGTTTTTGTTCTCCCTGCTATTAGTATTAAAACCACATTTGTGTCATAGAAAGATTTGGTAAGATTCCTTTCTTACCAGTTTTCCCAAACAGTTTATATAATGTTAGAATTAATTGTTCTTTAAATGTTTCATAGGACTTGCTTATGAATCTATCTGATTCTGGAGTTTTTTCCTTAGGAAGCTCATTTATGACTTGTTCAATTTCTTTTTTTAAAAAAATAGGGTTATTTAAGTATTCTATTTCCTATTTGACCAATTTAGATAGTTTTTATTTTTTAAATAAATACTCATTTCAACTAAAAAAAAAAAAAGAAAAGAAAACAATCTAATCCAATGAATAGGGTGCTGGGTTTAGAATCAGAAAGGCCTGGATTCAAATTCTACTTCTTTTCATACTAGCTATGTGATGCTGGATCACTTCAGTTTCCTTATCTATTAAATGAGGAGGGTGGATTTGATAGCCTCTTGGGTCTTTTCCAACTCTAAATCTCCTCTGCTGGATAGTGGAGATTTAGCACTCTTTCAAGAAAAAGCTGCTCTATGTGAAAAGATCCTTTCTCACTCCTTTCTTCAGCCCTTCCCCCTAACCTAGGTTTTATAATTATTTAGGGGAGTTTGTAGCACCTTAAACAACATTCTAGGTACTGTAGACAATTTTGTTTCTGTTTCTAATTCTTTGGAGGATCCCAATTTGCAAGTGTACAATAGTATGATGCAAAGATCACTAACCCCCCCCCCCAATTAATAATACTAATAGGTAGTGGGATATAGTGGCTAGAGATCCATCCATCCTTGATATCTGAAAACTGTGGGTTCAAGTACATTTTATTCATACTGATTGTGTGATCCAAGGCAAATCAGTTAACATCTGAGGTTCTTAAGTAATGTACTAGGATTAGAAATTGCCAGTCTTTGCCTTAATAAAGGCAGCTTCCTCACTACAATTTTCCTGTACCAGTGAAATCACAGTTGAATGGTCCAAATCAAAATAATAATGTTCTGAGTTCAGGTTGGGTTTTCCAAAAGAGACTTTAAAGCATTTTAATCCATCAACAAGCATGTATAAAATTCCTTCTAGGGGCATCTAGGTGATGAAGATCACCTGCCTTGGAGTCAGGAGGACCTGAGTTCAAATTCAGCCTCAAACACTTAATAATTATCTAGCCATGTGACCTTGGGCAAGTCACTTACCCCCATTACCTTGAAAAAAACAAAAAAATAAAATAAAATCCCTGCTATATGACAGGTGCTAAAGATCCACATACAAAGAAAGATGTACTCACGATGCATTTTATTATTTACACTGTCAAGGTCTCAGACCTTACTTGTGTTTTGATTCCAAGAATTTATGACTCTTACAGTAACATGAACATACTGCTCACATGATAACATCTTCATATAGAATAAGAACATTAAGAGTCCAGGAAATATGGATCTAGTTATAGGCTTGCAGTTTCACCTACAGCAATTTTATTGTTTTGTTCAGTTTCAGTTGTGACCAACTCTTCGTGACCCTTTTTGGGTTTTCTTGGCAAAGCTGTTGGAGTGGTTTGCCATTTCCTTCTCTGGCTCATTTTATAGATGAGGAAACTGAAGCAAACAGGTTTAAGTGACTTGCCCAGAGTAACATAGCTAGTAAATAACTGGGGCCAAATTTGAACTCAGTCTTTCTAATTTCATATCTGGCATTTCTAATTTTCATAGCTGCCCCTTAAGCAGCTTGTTCCTATCTAAATTGAGTAGAATTTTAGTGATAATACAGAATTGACATGTGTGCTATAATTTAAGAAAATTAATCCAATATCATTCCTCATTTATTTATGTAATATTAATTATTATTCATAGGTCGGGAAAGATTATGACACTCTTCCAAAGTATTCACCAAAGATGCCCCCAGCCAGAGCCTATGCCAGTCCTCTGGCTGATATGTTCAACAACCCAGCAGCTGTCCCAAAGACTTCAGAAAGGTTAAATAATATACCTGGTAAGAAATTTTGTTGTAGTATTTTGAACCAGTACTTAATTTGTAATTATACTGTATGAATACTTTAAATAAAATATGTAGCAGTTGCAGTGAAAAATCTACTGCCAACCCTGAAAATTAGATTTAAAGGAATTAATCCTTCAAAGCAAAGGTCCAGTTCCCTTATAAGAACATTCTGATTAGTGACATGCTGGTTATTTTGTGATAAATGCTGAATTTTTGTATTGATAGATGCTTAGGCTGTTGGGAAGGAATTAAAAAATATTTTAATAAATACTTATGTGCCAAGGACAGTACTGTATTTTACAGTGCTTGCACTGTATCTCATGTATTCAATAACCTTATTTTCAATTTTCACTGAACAAACATTCATTAAACATCTTCCATGTCCAGAGCACTATGTTACAGCCTGGAAAGACAAACAAAGATGACTGCCTTCAGGAAACTTATATTCCACTGGAGTGGCTCACATCCTAGGTATATAAGCCATAGCCAGTGATAACTGTTGTCATTATCATGAAATTGTGTTTACAGTGAAACATTCTGAGACATAATTCATATTAAAAATTGATAGAGTATAACTCCTTTTACCAGTAGATTCAGAATCCAAATAAATGTTTTTCATCTTTTCTAGGAAAGAATTATATGTACTTTAGGGGCAGAATCAATACTTTTGGGTGCCTTTCCCAAATGATTAAATTCTTCATGCAGTCAAGATTATTAAACAGTTCTAAAAATTAAAAACCAAAATGTAAACTTGAATTTTCATCCCTAAGAATATAAGGATTAACTGTTGCATAAAGATTACTAAGCCCCAGGAGGTCATGATGCCTTTTTGAGTCCCACTTCAAATAAACTGAAAATAATCAACTGTGTAAAAAATAGCACAAGATTTGGACTTTGTGGTAGATGGGACAAAGAGAGCATATAGAATGACTTTTGATTGAAAGAGATTTATAAAACAAGATATTCTGTAGTCTTTTTCCTTTAAGAAATGGTACAAACAGTAGTAGTTTAGAATGTAAAATTAAAATATTGTGTATAGGATTCACATTCATATGACTTTGATTATGTGGTTTTGGCAAGTATTACTATGGAGAGCTCAGTGCAAACTTTAAGCTGTTTCAATACTAACTAGGTAATTAGACTTTGAAAGATTGCTATATTCAGAAATTTGGGTATAACTGTCTATATCAGTATTAAAGAGGAATAACTTTTAAAAAAGAAATACATCAAAATGTATCTCAGATTTAAAAGTGGTAATAACAACTTTGTCTGAAAAGAAGCAAATTTCTCCATCCTTCATATTTGCTTTTCAATGTATCTTGATGGGAATGTTTGAAGTATTTTTATTTATCCATATATTCATGTACTTGTTTTTTGGGTAAATCTATTAGGTGAAGTTAGGGAAACTTACTTATTTTTAGATTTTTCCATCTAGTAATGTTAAGATCCTGTGATCAAAAGTTTCCTCTCTCTCTTTCTTTCTCTCTCTCTCTCTCGCTCACTCGCTCACACACCACACTATTTTTGAAGAGAGAGAAAAGGAAGTAGAATCTGTCATTTGGAATTTGGATTGTAGTTTTAAAACTTGACCTCTCCTTTAAATATGATTAAAGTGTAGAGAACCTGGGATGAGGAAATATTTTTTTGCCATCTGTGAGTAAAGTACTTTAGAGTTACAAAAGGAATGACCATGAACAGAATCAATTTGGCAAACTGAGCAAGAAGGTTTTGGTTTGCTTTAATGATCTGAAGGAAAATGTTTGTGGTCTGAGAAAAAAATTCCTCTGGCCATATTTCTTTCTCCCATCCCCTTAGTCTGATACTGATCAGTGAAATACTGACTTTGAAAGTCAGCCAGAAACTTGGTGAGTTAGTTACAATAAGTGGCTTGGGGATTCTACTGATTTGAACCTTGCCTATATTTTGTTTAAAACAATTTAATGTGTTACTGTATTGATTAGCCATCAATGTTGCATTCAATTTAACAGATAATTCAGAGGATCCCAGTTTACAGCGATCTATTTCTGTGGCAACGGGATTAAACATGATTAAAAGGCAGAAAGTAAAAACAATCTTCCCACATACTGCTGGAAGTAACAAGACATTGCTTAGCTTTGCACAAGGAGACATCATCACATTGCTCATCTCAGAGGAAAAAGATGGCTGGCTCTATGGAGAACATGAACAAACCAAAGAGTAAGTCAATGAGTTGTCATTGTGATCACACAGGAATTAGAATACATGTAACCCAAAGTAATTGTGGCATTTGGATAAGTCTTATTGAATTACTGTTTGTTGTTGTTTTTGTTGAATTGTTTTGATGGCCAACCCTTTGTGATGTCATTTGGGAATATGAAAGTGGTTAGTCATCTCCTTCTGTTCATTTTGTAGATAAGGAAACTGAGGCAAATAGGGTTAAGTGACTCAACTAAAGTCAGACAACTAAGTGTTTGAATTCAGGAAGTCTTCTTGACTCCAGGCCCAGCACTCTTATTCCCTGCACCATCTACCTGTCTGCCTAGCAGGAATTAATAAATGCTTGTTGCCAGACAAAGAAGTCATAGTGTACAAAGCAATGGTTTTGATAGCAGTAGTTATCAAACAATTCCTGGAAATTCCAGAAGCAGTTCCTCAATTTTTTAGCTAAGAAAGTAGAGAGTCAAAAGGGAAAACAATCGCTTCAGGACTACTTCTTTTTAAATTCTGAAGCTCTTTATTTTTTTCTTCTTAAGAATGTCAATCATTCTAACAATTATTCCTTTTAATGTCATTGTGTCCTCTGAAGTAATGAATTGGTCTGATGCAACAAAGCCAGCATTTATAACCATAGTGGCAATTTAATAGCTTTGTTCATGAGAGTCAGTATATCCAGGACTTGATCCTCCTAAATAGTGGTACTATTATAATCTCCATTTTACAAACAAATAGACTCAGACTCAGGTTAGGAGTCTGTATAGTGCAGTGAGAAGTATACTGGTTTGGGAGGCTAAGGATCTTGAATTCAAATCCCAGCTGTATTTACTACCTTTATGACCTTGAGCAAATTATTTAATCTCTCTAGACCACATTTAATCTGTAAAATGAAGGAATTACATTAGGTGCAACTTATAACACAGATCCTCTAATTCTAAGTCTTTCATACTTCTCTCAGTAACTTGTTATAAAAAAATATATTTTTTGTCTTGTTCAACATGCAAAATATTACCTGAACTTACTTGATATTGATAATATTTATCAGGAAACTAGAATATGTATCAGGAAACTAGAGTAAGCACAACATTGATGAGAAAGAGACAATTATAGGGGCAGCTAGGTGGCGCAGTGAATAGAGCACCAGCCTTGGAGTCAGGAATACCTGGGTTCAAATCTGACCTCAGACACTTAATAATTACCTAGCCGTGTGGCCTTGGGCAAGCCACTTAAACCCATTGCCTTGAAAAAAATCTAAAAAAAAAAAGATAACTGAAAAGTTTACAATCTATTTGTGGGTTAGACAAATTTGTTGTTCTTATTCAGTCATTTCAATCATGTCTGACACTTTGTAACCCCATTTGGAGATTACATGGCAAAGATACTAGGATGTTTTGTCATTTCCTTCTCCAGCTTATTTTACAGATGAGGATCTAAGAGAGAGTTAAGTAACTTGTCCAAGGTCATACCAGTAAGTATCTAATGTTGGGTTTGAACTCATAATGAGTCTTCCTGACTCCAGGCTGGATACTTAACCTGCTGAGCCACCTAAATGCCCTAAGGCAGTTTTACAGTGATGTAAAATAATAATATCTGACATGGATTGTCACTTAAATTGAGCAAAGTATCTATACATGGATACATACATGCATATGATATGTATAATAATAAGATTACATGCATAATTTTATCTTCTAAGAATAGTGTGAGGCAAAATATGTTAAGTTCCACAAAAAGAGACACAAGGTGCTATGAGAGTTAAGAAGAGGAAGGACTGACATACTATTAGAGGAATCAGGAAAAGTTTCATGGAGCAGTTGACATTTCAGATGTTCCCTGAAGGGCAGGCAGGTAGAATTTTTACAGAGATGCAGGAAGGAGACATTGCAAACAAAGAACTCTCACAAAAAGAGCATAAAGATAAGAGAACACAGTGCATTTTTGAATATAGTTCAAGTTGTCCCAAAAATTAGATTAGGCCAGAAGAGCAGTGACAAATGAAGATTGAAAAAATAAATTGAACCATACTGTATAAGACCTTGAAAGCCAAATTGAGGAATTTGTATTTCATTTACTAAGCAGCCAAGTTTTTGAGTAGAGTATGATCAAAAATGTGTATCTATTTATTAGATATCTATCAAACATTTCAATAAGGAGAGCCACAGTACTCTGCTTATCTTTTGAGATAAAAATTTAACAACATTAGACCTGGATTTAGTAAGAAATGTTCAACTTCTACCTTAGATTTGCCTCTCTTAGCATGTTTTCCTCATCTATAAAAAGAAACAATAATAACTAATATTTAATTCACAAGGATATTGTAAGGATCAAACAAGATAATATATTTAAAGTGTTTTGTAAACCTTAAAGCACTATATACAAATCTATTAGTGTTATACTTATGTGCCAAAGAGAAATGTTATCCAATATTTTTCACTTCAGAACTTCATTTTTTAATAGTCAAAGCTTATAGTAAATTATTTCATTACAAATAAAATAAAATTCAAATGAAAATATAAGTTGTTGGTTTTTGTCTTCACTATAGGAGAGGCTGGTTTCCATTATCATATACGAAGCCACTAGAAGAAAATGAAGAGGAAACACTGAATGTGCCAAATCCCAAGTAATAATTTGAATATTTCTCTATGAAAAAATGCACCCTTCACCTGAAAGCTTTATTGTCCAATACTTCTTCAGATGTATTCATTATTCATTAACATACTAGATACTCATTGCATGTTGAATAGTAATAAAAAGCAGCTTCTAGGTTGTTATTACTATTCTGAATTTTTTATCTTGCACTTATGTGATTCTTTTCCTTAAATCTTCTACAACATGAAAATATATTTCAAACCCAGATTCCCTAAGTAGGAGAAGAAATCAATAACAGATTGAAACATTATGAGGAAGGTACATAGTAATTCACAATATCTATGAAAAATAAAAAAATCATCTTAATTATTAACCTTTCTCACATTTTATCTGTACCTAATATGTTCTGAAGATGCCCATAACAAAATAAATGGGATGGATAACAAGTATAATAGAAAGTGATAAAACTCTACTATACTTCCAAGGAACAGTGTATTGGTTTAAAAACAAACAAATTGGGGCATAGCTGACATTTATTATTTGTCAGTTGCTCTTAAGTTCAATGTATATAGAAATCCCCAAGGTGTTATAAATTGTTCTCTTATTTATAATCCTTTTTCAGTTTTAGAAGTTCTCTCAATATTTAGCCCTTTTTTAAAACTCTGCATATAAATTTAGTGCAGATTCTAACCACTAAATGTTAGAAGCTTTGTAGTTTAAAGTGTGTGACTTGATCTAATACATTTCCCCCCACTTCCCTTCATTTCTTCGGTTTGTAGTCCTGCACCTGTTAGAAGCATCAGTACAGTGAACTTAGCAGAAAAAAGTAATGTCGTCATCCCGCCTCCTGATTATCTAGAATGTTTATCTGGAGTTGCTGCTGCAGACAGAAGAATAGATACTTCTTTAAAAAGTTCTACATTTAAGCCACCAGCACCCAAACCAGAAATCACATCTCCTGTGAGTAAAACTGACCAATTCCTAAATAGCAAAAATTTATTACCTAAAGCCAGAAATATTTCACCTCTTGACACAATGAAGTCATTCCTTGTCATTGTGTCATTTCAGTCATATCTGAATTTTTGTGACCTCATTTGAGGTTTTCTTGGTGGAGATGGCTGGAGTAGTTTGCCATTTCCTTCTCTAGCTCATTTTATAGATAAGGAAACTGAGGCAAAGTTAAGTGACTTACCCAGGGTCACACAACTTGTAAATGCCTAAGGTCAAATTTGATCTCACATCTTCCTAACTCCAGCCCATCTAGTTGCCTTGAAGTCATTCCTACCCAGACTTTTATGCTTTTGAAGAACTACAGGTAATGTCTATAGTGTGAGGAATATTTCCTCAATGCCAGTTTTTCAGGTCCTTCTTGGTCATACAACCCTTAACTTAATTCTTTTGTTTTTATACTATCAAGCAATAGTTTACACACCATTATTCTCCTGCTTGCCAGATTTTTTTTTCCTTATACACATCAACATATCAAGCTCTTCATCTCTGCTTCTTGTAAGCCATGCATGCACATTAATCCCTTGCCTAGTTACCTTTATTTGACTTTTCTTCACTTACCAATTTTAGTTTTCCGTAGAGCTTCTTTATTTGTACATCTTGTTGAAATTTAGCTTTACCTGTATCACTTATTGTTTAGTCATTTTCAGTAGTATTCAACTCTCCATGGTGCCGTTTGAGGTTTTATTGGCACTGAAATGGTTTATTTCTTTTTCCAAATCATTTTACAGATAGGCAACTGAGGCAAAGAGATATAAGTTGACTTGCTCAGGATCACCCATCTTGTAAGTGCCTAAAGCCAGAACTGAATTCAGGAAGATCCTGACTCCAGGCCAGACACTCAATTCACCAAAGCCCCTAACTACTCTACCAAGACATTTTTATTGTTCTTCACGTTGGCCCTTTAAGGCCCTTTCTTATCCTTATTTAACTGGAGGAAAAAGTTTTCAAGATGATGAAGTGGGCAGCTAAGTGGATAAAGCACCAGCCCTGGAGTCAGAAGTACCTGGGTTCAAATCCGGTCTCAGACACTTAATAATTACCTAGCTGTGTGGCCTGGGGCAAGCCACTTAACCCCATTTGCCTTGCAAAAAACTGAATGAATGAATGAATGAATGAATGAATGAATGAATAAATAAAGTGATAAGGACTTGTCCACTGGGTTCTTCCTGTCTTGGGAATTTGGGAAATCTCTGTGCTAATCAGGCCTTTTTGGGGGAAAGAGTAAATCTCTTCAAAATTTTACTCCTCTGAAGTGACTGGTAGAGTGGAAAGAGCAACAAATTCTCAGAGGCCTAAATTCAAATCCCAGACTGCTACTTAATGCTTGTACAAATTGGAGTCTGATTGGACCTTATTTTCTTCATCTGTAAAAATGGAGGGAGTTCTATTTAAATAATCTCTAGAGTCCTTCCCACTTTTAAATGTTCTTATCCTAAATAGGTTGTCCTTCATTTAGCATTAACCTTGATTGTTGACCAAAGAAGTAGATGCCCAAGCAGTGAGCAATATTGGAATGCATTTTAGGCTCTGCAAGTTCAAGTTCTTGGATTCACATTGAGGAACATATTTCTCTTTTATGTGTTCTTTTAGATGAATAGATTATATTTTGGAACATTAATGTCCTGTAAATGTAAACTGTGAAAAACATTTATATCCTGTGTAAAACTACCTTTAAAAGCAGGTGTTCAGAAGAACTTAATGTAGTATTAAAAGTGGACTTTTAAGAATTTTATTTATTTAAGGCAATGGGGTTAAGTGACTTGCCCAAGGTCACACAGATAGGCAATTATTAAGTACCTGGATCCATATTTGAATTTAGGTCCCCCGATTCCAGAGCCAGTGCTCTATCCATTATACCACCTAGCTATCCCAAAAGTAGACATTTAAAAAAAAAATTTCTTTAGGTTTTTTTTTTTGTAAGGCAATGGGGTTAAGTGGTTTGCCCAATACCATACAAGCTAGGTAATTATTAAGTATCTGAGGCCGGATTTGAACTCAGGTACTCCTGACTCCAGGGCTGGTGCTCTATCCACTGTGCCAACTAGACGCCCCTTAAAAATTTTTTAAAAGTAGGTCTTTCAGGGTGGCTAGAGCACCAGCCCTGGAGTCAGGAGTACCTGAGTTCAAATCCGGCCTCAGACACTTAATAATTACTTAGCTGTGTGGCCTTGGGCAGGCCACTTAACCCCATTTGCTTTGCAAAAACCTAAAAAAAAAAGGTAGGTCTTTCCCATTTAACCAAGAGAATGCAATTATGCATATGGCAGTTGACTAAAAAGTTATTTGTTAAGGGAGAAAATATTAATGGCAGATTTGTTTAGTCATTTTCAATTATGTCTGACTTTTTCTTGACACCATTTGAAATTATCATAGCAGGGATCCTTGAATAGTTTGCAATTTCCTTCTCTAATTCATTTTTACAGATGAGGAAACAAGGCAAACAGGGTTAAGTGACTTGCTCAGGGAGCTAGTAAGTGTCTGAGGTCAGATTTGAATCAGGTATTCCTAACTCTAGGCCTAGCACTACTTAGCTGGTATATTGTTATATTGCTACATAACAATTATTTATATATCTGTATACATACATTCACACTCATTTCATCAAGAAGCTAAATTGATATGTTTCACATAGTTATGCATTTATAACCCGTATTAGACTTTTCTCTATCAGGGTAAAGAGGAAGAAAGGAAGGGGGAAAAAATGTGAAACTTAAAATATTACCAAAAATGATTGTTGAAAACTATCTTTGCTTGTAATTTTTGGGAAAAGAAATAATTTTAAAATTTAAAAAACAAAGGAATCTAAATTGAAATTCAGGTTCTATTGACAAAAAACAGAACTATTACTCCTTTGGGTTGGGGGGGAGCGTGGGGGTGTGTATGAAGTGGGGAAAGGAAATTATTTTAGTCCTATTTGATAACCAGGTGTCAAATTTGGGACTGCTCTCCTCATATTTCCTGGGGCATAAAAAATATTTCTTCAGGTGATGAAAGAACCTCTGTAGTGCATTTTATAAAGTTAAAGCTTTTCTAAAAGTTACCACATTTTGCAGTAAACTCAAGCTAGGGCTAGAAAAGACATATTCCTTTCAAAGAATAGTGGCTATTCAATCTAAAAGCATTTTTTTTTAGGTTTTTTTGCAAGGCAAATGGGGTTAAGTGGCTTGCCCAAGGCCACACAGCTAGGTAATTATTAAATGTCCGAGACCAGATTTGAACTCAGGTACTCCTGACTCCAGGGCTGGTGCTCTGTCCACTGCGCCACCTAGCCTCCCCATAAAAGCACTTTTTAAAATTAAAAAATAATCTCAACCAGAAGGCAAATATTCATTCAACAGTCCTACTGTAGACAAACTCCTCTTCCTCTCTCTCTCTCTCTCTCTCTCTCTCTCTCTCTCTCTCTCTCTCTCTCTCTGTCCATGCCTTCAAATATTGTAATCTAGAGTTAAACCAAATCTTAGAGGTAGAGGTCCTCTTAGCCCAACCTTTCATTTCACAGTTGAGAAAATTGCAACCTAGAGCTAATATGCCCATAGTCACACAGCCCATAAGTGTTAGAGGCAGGTGAGCCTAGTTTTTCATGACTACACCTAATTCTTGATTCTACCACATAACTTCTCATGATTGGGATGGTTTCAGATCAAAGTTATGTATCTAGCATACCTCTGCTTCCTTATTGGGAAGAAATATGTATTGAGATGAGTAAATATAAACTATCTACAAATACAAAACACAAAAGTAATTTCCAGTAAGGGAGGGTACTAGCAACTGGGAGGACCAGAAAGAGGCCTCAGAAGAGGCCTATGAGCTGACCTTGAAAGGAGCAAGGGATTCCATGAGAGGAGAATATTCTAGGCAACAATTGACTATCCCGCTAAGAAAGATACTGGTATCTAATTTTAAAATCAAGAATTTTTATTTTATTTTTATTTCTTGTTTAAAGTGATGTTTAAGAAAAATCTCTTCCACAATTCTTTTATCTCAGTGAGTTCGATAACTAGAAAAATATATACTAGTCAGCATTTCTATAGAGTTTTGAAGTTTGCAGAGCAGTTTATGTATATTCTCATTCCTCCTCAGTACAATCCTATGAGGTAAGTGTTATTATACCCATTTTACAGATGAGGAAACTGAAGCTGAGAAAGATTAAGTTATTTGCTCAAGGACACATAGCTTATAAATATCTGAGGCAAGATTTGAACATAGTCTTCCTGACTCTAAGCTGCACATTGTGTGCATAAATATGGGTGTGTAGAGATATATATGTCAGTGATTGTATATTCATTGATTTATATCTAAATCTAATATCACCTTTTTTACCCCCTTTACTTCTTTGTGTCTTAAGTATTTTGAATGGAGTTTTAAAAAGGAAAAGAAGTATATACTTCATTGCAAAGTAATATAACCAAGAAGGGTGTGGAGGTGAAAGGGAAGGGAAGGGAGAAAAGTTAAGGTGTAGTTTCTTCTTCCCCTATCCACTAATTAGGAGCAGATGGGGCAGTTAGGTGGCTCAGTAGATAGAGAACCGGTCTTGGAGTCAGGAGGACCTGAGTTCAAATGTAGCCACAGATACTTGTCATTTACTAGCTGTGTGACCCTGGCCAAGTCACTTATTGCCAATTGCCTCACTAATAAAATAAAATAAAATGAGTAGACACTGTAGATTTTCTTTTGTCTCCCTTCATCAAGGAGGTAACGTCTGGCCTGTTGCATAAGCTCCTTTTTTCTGGCACTGCCAAGGAAACCATAAGCAGGACTCAAAATTCCAAAAACTTCCTAGGAGCTTTTTAGGGGTGAATTAATTAAATGTTTAACCAAATATAGCAAGCTAATTTTTAAGTTGATAATTTTGTATGGCCCACGGATGTTATAAATATCCAAATGATCATTGGCAGAAAAAATATTCTCCCCCACCCCGTCCTACCATATACTCTCTTAGTACTCTCTTCCCCTCTCACTTGGCTTCAAGTATCATCTTTGAAGAAATTGAATTCCCAAACTTAGTTTTCTAGTCTTTCATTGGGATTTTAAGCTGTTACTTGAGTTCAAATCTAGTCTCAGAAACTTACTGTGTGACCCTGGGCAAGTCACCTAACCTCTTTCTGCTTCAGTTTCCTTGTCTGTAAAATGGGGATAATATTGCACCTACCTTACGATATTGTTGAGAGGAGCAACTGAGAGGCTATTTATAAAGTACTTAGTATATAATAAATAGGTGCTATATAAATGTTAACTATTATCATTGATGATGTTATTAATGGAAAGTTGGCTTAAATCTGACCAGTAGGCTATGGGTTCTCAAGCCCGGAGTCAACTTTGACCCTTCCCTCTCCCTCAGATGATCATAGCTGAGTTGTCAAATCTTATTAATTCTGTATCCACTTACTCCTTTCTCCCCACTCACAAAGTAGTCACCTTAGTTCTGGCCCTCATCACCTTTCTTTTTTTTTTTAATTTATTTTTATTAAAGATATTATTTGAGTTTTACAATTTCCCCCCAATCTTAACTTCCCTCCCCCCCACCCAAATCTGTCAGTCTTTACCCCCATCGCCTTTCATTTGTACTATTGCAACACTTTTTTTAATTGGACTCCCAGTTTCCAGTATCTCCTCTTATCCATCCTCCACAAAACTGAACAAAATAATCTTCCTAAAGTGAAAGCCTGACTTTGTCACTTCTGTCCTCAAGAATCTTCAGTGGCTCTCTCTTTCCTTCAGAATAAAATACAGACTCTTAGTTTGACCTTTAAAACCTTTCACACTTTGGCTTTAGTTGACATTTCCAGATTCATTTCCCATTGCTCCCCCATGGGCATGATATATTCCAGTCAAATTGGCCTATTTATTGTTCCTTGAACTTAGCACTACCTCCAAGACTTAGAATGCACATCATCATTATCTCTGCCTCTTCAAGTCCCTAGATTTCTTTAAGGAGCACCATGGATCTTCTCTCCTATCAGCCATTTCTTATTGCACTCTATCCCTCCTCAAATTATCTTGCATTTACATCTCTGTTCATTTATATTCTCCTTAAGAGCCAGGCTATATTTTGTATTTAGCCTCACATTTGGCACTTTACCTTATGTAGGCTGCTTGGTAGATGTTTGCTGAATTAAGTTGAATGTTAGAAGTAATAGGTTTTGTGTTACCTTTTTTGTTGTTTTTTTTTTGTTTGCTAACTTTGGTATTGCATTTGATCACTCATCTTTTAAAACATTTTCTGATATTTGAGGATAAAGGAAAACCTTTTTTTCATGATATCATTAAAAAGAACTCTCCCAACTAAATTTTATGTAGCACATCCATCATTTGGAAAAAATTTCAATAGCATCTTTTAAGAGGCTTACGTTTTAGTAGATGTGCTATTTCTGTACTTCTATGAATCACAATAAATGCCTAGGGTTATGCAATACAGTTAATAAGTTATATAAAGTCAAAATACTGTTTACTATAGAGATATTATTTCATTTTAATGTTTATATTTTAATGAAACTCATTTACCTCTTCCAGTAACAGGCAAAAAAAAGTGCTGTTTCTGTGTGTATTCGTAAATTGAGAAATTGTTTTTCTGATCTGGAAGTTAATGGGGAAATTAATTCATGTTTCAAGTAACTATCAGTTGAATTTTAGGGTTTGGTAGGGAAAAATGGGGTCCTTTTAGTCTAGAGACAAAACCTGGAATTAGAGACAGGACAAAGCATTTGTGTGTCCTTAGCAAAGCTTGAAAGAAGTGAAGACTTGGGCCTTCATTGTAACATAAGGAACTAAAAGGCAGAATGACCTAGTAAATAGAACACTGGACTTGAAAGTTAGAAAGACCTGGGACCAAATCTCACCTCAGTTAACTTATTAACTGTGCTGTTTCTCCAAGCAAGTCACTTAAATTTTTGAGTCTCAATTTCTTCATCTGTAAAATAGGGATGATAGTATCTATTCCGAGCCTCAAACAAGGAAAACTATATAAATCATAATTTATAGATATATAAATTAAGCCATCATTTTTTATCATAAATAATACTTATGTAACATCAAAAGCAGAATTTGAGGCATTTAAAATATGCTCATTTAGTTTTTAAAATCTAGCATTGTGCTCCTTCTGCCTTTGCTTGCTTCATAGCTCCTATGACCTGTCAGTCCTTTTTTCTCTCTAGGACTAAGAAGTCCTTTAAAGAAGGACTAAGAAATACTCCCAAGATTTTATGGTGTCTGAATAACTGTTCCTTAAGGACTACTAAGGACCTTAACTCTATTTCTCTTGTTCTTTATCTGCAAAAGGATGAAACTAACTAATCTGTCCCTGGCATGGAAAGAGCAATAATTGTGTTCAAAAATTTAAAATAAAAAATACTGTGCCATTATGGCTAAATTATTCCATCCGTTATAAAAATTACTTGGAGCTAACTTCCATCACTAAAGCAGAAAGTGATTTGGGTATTTGATGCAAAGAATTAGATTTTCCCTGTACTGAAAAAGAAAACCAAACTCATCCATTAGAAAATTTTTTTTGTAAAACATAATCATCTATGGATCAGTATACATTTGTTTCTTATTCGTTTATTAAATTCATGTTCAAGAGGTAAATCTTAATATAATATTTCATTGTTCTCCAGTCAAATGAGATAGTCTAAGGATGTAGCTGTCAACAACAAATAGGTCAGCAGCAGCAAAGACAGAAAGAAAACAAGAATTACTCCAAAGGCAATAACTTCAACAGGTGAAATTACTCCAATTTATAATAACCAGCCTCTGGCAAAGACAGCAGGAGGCACATGATCTAGCTATCTTTATCTCTGGAAGCCCAGGGAAGAATTGGATGTGTTTAAAGAAATGAAAGCAGGGAAAGTACAGATCATACAAAGTAGAACAATGAGCCATTCATATGTTTGATCCAGAATTTAACAGTCAGGAACATTTATTAGAGCTGAAGACAAAACATAAATTACCTGGAGAACAGTCTTCCAAAGCCGATAGAGTTAGAGAGAGGAAATGTTCAGTTCTGTGGAGGTGGGGAGGAGGGACAGGAGTGAAATGCCAAAATAAAAAAAAAAAAGTTCTTCTAACATTTATTTGCACAGAAGATAATTATCTCCCTCTTCCTAAGCCACAGGCTATTGATCTACTGAGGATATTGGAAAAACAGATAGGTCAGAATTTAGTCTGAGCACTGGAGCCTACAGTTTATAGTTCTCTAGAAATTTTCAAAGCCTGTATTCTCCAAAAATCTAACATTTATTTCTCCCTGCACACACAGGCACAATCCAAATTCTTAATTTTAAGAGAAAATGCTGCAACATGGAAGGAATCACAAAAACAAATCCTCAGTGAATTAAAAGTCTCTCCTACCAAGAATGGATTCAGAACTTTAGAGCTAGAAGAGGCCTAAGAAATCATTTAGTCCAATCCCCTTGTATGAGGCCAGAGGAATTAAGAGACCTACTCAGGGTCACACAGTTAAGAAGTGGAAGAGCCAGTGTCTTCTAAGTCCAAATCTAGCATTCTTTCCATTGCATATGGTAGAATGTTTGTTCTTGAATCTGCTCACCTGGAAAATATTGTCACCTGCCCTAAGGGTAGTGGTGCTGCCAAGGCTAAAAAAATCTGACTCAGTCTCAAAAGTTCTTAGAATTCATTCTCTTTCTCTCTCTCTCTCTCTCCCTCCCCCTCCCCCTCCCCCCCCCTCCCCCTCCCCCTCTCCCACTCCAATTGGGTGTAAGGCATGGAAAATCCAGGGACATTAGAATCAATGAAGAAGGCAGTGGATAAAGCACCAGCCCTGGAGTCAGGAGTACCTGGGTTCAAATCTGGTCTCAGACACTTAATAATTACCTAGCTGTGTGGCCTTGGCCAAGCCACTTAACTCCATCTGCCTTGCAAAAAACCTAAAAAAAAAAAGAATCAATGAAGAAGCAGAACAAAGGGGAGGAAGTAGGCAGGTAACTGATTTTCCTCTAGTAATTGTGAAATGAATGAAAATGAGAAAAGGTTTGTTTATGAGATCATAACTCTGGAGCAGCAAGAGACTCCAGGAACCCTCTAGTCTAAATCCCTTGTTTTACACATAATGAAACTGAACTCAGGAAGTTTAAGTGATGTGTCCAGTGTCATCAGAGATAGGCATTAAGTGCAGATCCTTTGACTCACTAGTCACTACTCTTTATACAGGTCCTATATAGACATTTCAGTACCTCTTGTGGGTTTTTTCCCTTTAAAAAATTATCCTGACATCATTCCCACAGGTCAGTATTTCAAAGGACATGTTTGCTTTGACCATGAATGACTTGTGAGGTTTTTTTTTTTAAGTATCTCTTGGTCACAAGCACACAATCAGCACGTGACAGTTAATCAATGTTCACATCTTAATGCTGTGAAAAAGAATACTTGTTTGAGTTAACCTTTTTGTGTAGGCCTAGCAAATACTGCCTCAAAACAACACCTTATTAAAGTTAAGAAAACATAAGACTTTTATATTTTTACATCACCTGCTTATCCTAATCTATTCTTCCCTTTCCTAGAGAACCATCCCTATAATTTAAAGTAAAAAGAGAGTGTGTTCAAGAAAACTAAAAAACATATTATCCAAATACAACATTGTATGCAGAGAGCTATAACTATGGTGCCCACTTCTGTGAATATAGAAAAGGGGAAATATCTTCTCATATCTGTTCTTTAGGATCACTACTTTCCATTGCCCTTGTTTTGTTTATGTTGTTTTTTTCCACTCATATTATTGTAGTTATTGTTTGTATTGTTTTCCTGGTTCTGTTTATTTCATTTTGTATCAATTCATATAATCCTCCCCATCTTATAACATATTCTTCGTGTTTATCATTTCCTTATAGATTAGTAATACTCCATTGCATTCATATATCAATTTTTTTCATCATTCTTCCATCAGTAACCAGCACTACTTTGTTCAAGCAGTGCTATAAATTTTTTGTTACATAGGACATTTATTTTATCATTGAGCTCCTTGGGGTGTGAGACATAAGACTTTCTATATGTACTAGTAACTTCAGATTGGCATTAAACATAAAAATGGTTTCCAGGGACTGACTACACAGATATGGGCAAATCACCAGGTCTTCCTGCAGGCTTGCCTAGAGACTTAGATATAATGATACCCTTCTGACAGGGATTTTGTGAGAATGTGCATGAAGAATTTTGAGATTGCCCAGATGAAAGACACTCCATAAATGCAAAGTGTTATTATTATTTATTAGTTTAAGGAGACCCAGTGATGTAGCACGGTTATAGAAGAAAGGAAGGAAAAGGAGTTTATTACGTGTTTACTAGGCTAAGTGCTGAGAATATAAATGCAAACGCCACCCCCCCCAAAAAAAATTGGCAACATTTACCCTTCAAGAGATTACGTTGTAATAAAGGAAAATAAAAAACAAAACAAAGCTGAAAGGGGTGAAGGAATGGGTAGGGAGGAAGATGAAGGTATCTTATTGGAGGGAATATCCATACTAATGATATCATTTTTGGTGCCACAATTTAAGAAGGGAATTGATCATCGGGAGAATGTCTAAAGGAAGGTAACCAAGAAGGTAAAGGACTTTAAACCCACAGGGATTGGTTGGAGAAATCACAGAAACTTGGTCCAAAGAAAACAAGACTTGGGAGCTGTAGAAAGAAAGTGATAACTTGGGGTGCCTAGGTGGCGTAGTGGATCAAGCACTGGCCCGGAGTCAGGAGTACCTGGGTTCAAATCCGGTCTCAGACACTTAATAATTACCTAGCTGTGTGGCCTTGGGTAAGCCACTTAACCCCGTTTGCCTTACCAAAAAAAAAACTAAAAAAAAAAAAGGAAGTAATAACTCTCTTCAAGTATTTGAAGAGTTATCCTAGAAAAGAGGGATTTGAGATTTGTTTGGTTTCACTTCAGAGTGTCAAATAAAGAGGAGAAGATGGAATCAGAACTGTCCTAAAGCGGAATGGGCAGCATTAAGACCTGGTGCTTCCACCTCCATGGAGGTCTTTGAATAGAAGCTGGAATAAGCACTTCTCCAAATGTGATGGTGGGGATTCTTTTCATGTCTAGTTTGGACTAAACAGGGGAATGGAATTAAAGACTTATAAAATACTTTACTACAAGCCAACTGTGCTTAGGATATTACAAAAATTATCTCATTTGATCCTGATAACCCTGTGAGACAGGTACTATTATTATTCCTATTTTACACTTGAGAAAACTGAGGCAGAGGTAAAATGACTTGCCAAGGGTCACACAGTTAGTAAGTGTCAGAGGCTGTTCACTGTGCCACCTAGCTACCTCTAAAGATGGTCACTTAAGGCCCTTTCAGCTCTCAAGTTCTGTGAAATTCCACCAATCCCTGGCAGAATATAAGAGTGATGTATAGGAGAGATTATAATAATAGTACCTGATATAGGAAATAAGATTTTCAAAATAACTCAATTTTCCAGATAACTGAACACAAGACTTCTGGAACTTGTACAGTTTCTTTTTTGGCTACTCAGAGGACTTTTTTTTTTTTTTTTTTGCTTTTCATCCCTAACCCCTCTGCCACCTGAGCCTATTTTTCAGTTGTTTTCTGACAAATTATGTTTTGTTATATGTTAGTTCTTAATGATGGGGAGATTAGTGAATATGTTGATCTCTGAGCTACTGAAGGAATAATTTTAATCCAGCAACATCTGATAAGCCCCTTAGAATATGTGAGGGGCCAGCAAGCTCCCTAACAAGAAGCACACCAACCCATGCAAGAAAAATGGAGATGGTTAAATAAAACCTCAGTGTCCTATCAGCATCTGGATCAAGCCTATGAATGTCCCTTCTCTTCCAGCCTAGGCAAGAACTTTCTTTAAACCTAAAGTAAATATGTGGGTAAAGAAATTGCCTAAGATATTTTTTTTAAGTTGAATGACGTCCAAAAAATGAATTCGGTTCCTCGTAGGGAGCAGTACAAACGGAAATAAAATGCATTATTTATTTGAAGGACTGGGTATGATGTAAAATTTGCCATGCCCTGAACCACCTACCTTCTCGAAATCTCTTTGCTCTTTAAAAGTTTGATTTGGCTTTGAATAAACTTTTCAAATCTGAGGGTACAATAGCAAACTTCCTTCTAATCTGAGGACATTTCTGAATTTAAGGGTTTAACTATAAGGTTACTTGTAGAAAGTATGATGTGTTGTGAACCTTCCATCTTCCTTCATTTGGTTTATCAGTTATCTAAACTTTAATAAGGTTTTTTAATCCTGATTTGATCCTGATTAACCCTGTGAGACAGGTACTTTTTCTTTCCCTTCCCTGCTTTTGGAAGAATGAATTAAAAAAATATAGGAATCAAGGCAGCTAGGTGGTGCTGTGGATAGAGCACTCACCCTGGTGTCAGGAGTACCTGAGTTCAAATCCAGCCTCAGACACTTAATAATTGCCTAGCTGTATGACCTTGGACAAGTCATTTAGCCCCATTGCCCTGCAAAAACCAAAAAAATATAGGAATCACTAAAGGAAATAACAGCTGAGCTTGTTAGAAAGACCCAGGTTCAGATGCCACTTGTAACCTAAAGTTATGAGATCCTACACAAGCCATTGTAATCTATCTGTTCCATAAACAACTCCTTAGCATTTATATACATTGTCACAGGTGGTGATGACTTGAGAGTTCCCCATCAGGATAATAATGATAATGTTGTCATGGCTTTCAGGGAGGCGATACCATGATGAGCATGTGAATTGGATTTGAGTGAGGGGGTTATGCTAAGTCACCAGCCTCACTTTCTCCTCTAGATTCACCTGGGTCCCGTGGCCAGATGTGAATCAGGACGACTGGAGATGGCCCCGGATGTGAGACAATTTGGGGTTATGTGACTTACCCAAGGTCACACAGGTAGTAAGCTAGATTCAAACTCCTGTCCTCCTGATTCCAAAGCCAGTGCTTTATCTACTGTGCCAGCTAGCTAGGAATTCCCATACCAACTAACTAAATCCTAGTTCTCATGTCTCAACTTATTGTCAGTATGTCTTATATTCAGCCTCTCCATCATCACTACCCTAGTTAGGACCTCATTATTTTCTGGTGGCTCCCTACTGCCTACTAAATAAAATGTAATCTTCTTAGCATTGCCATTCTAGGAACTTTGGAAGCTGGCTCCCATCCACTTCCGCAACCTTGTTTCACACTGCTTTTTTTAGACTGTAGCCAAAGTAAAATTATTCTGAGCATTCCCTATCTTTGAGCTTTTGCTCACCTCTCATCTGATGAGATGAGAGCTAAAACTCCTGCCTTCTTTGATTCTTCCCACTAAACGTGATATCAGCAATCTCCCTCCTCTGAACTTGTACCTTGCTTTTGTATTCAGTTCAGCAAACATTTTAACCATATAATTTTGCACTGAGGATTCAGAGACAAAAAAGAATGACCCATGTCGGCAAGATGCAAAATGTAGGAAGCATAATAATTGCTGACATTGATGTAATATTTTAAAGTTTGTTCAAATGCTTTACAATTTATTCATTTAATCCTCACAGCAATCCTGAAGTTACTATACATTAGATATTATTTCCCTTTTATAGAAGAGGAAACCGGGGCTCAAAAGGGTTTAAGTGCCTATGATCTCACAACTATTAGGTGTCAAAGGTAACAATAACTAAATATAAGATTTGGGCAGCTAGAGAACCCAGCAGGTAGAGCACCAGCCCTGAAGTCAGGAGGACCTGAATTCAAAATCTGATCTCAGACATTGACTCGCTCTGTGACCTTGGGCATGTCATTAATCTTGACTGCCTTGGATCCAGAATCATCTCCAGGCATCCTAATCCATATCTGGCCACAGGACCCAGATGGTTCCAGAAGAGAAAGTGAGGTGACTTAACAGTGACACTTCATTCAAATCCAATTCATATGCTTGTCATGGCATCACCTCCCTAAGTCATAGTCTTCTTTGAATATGAAGGACAAACATCATTAAATAAAAGATAATTTGAGGAAAAAAGAAAGAGAATTAGCAAATGAGAGAATCAGGAAAGGTTTCTGTAGGAGATAACACTTGAGCCTGAACCCTGAAGAAAAGTACTCCTTACTGCCAGTGCCTTCCATTTGAGGTTACCTCAGACTTATCCTGCCTGTTTTATTTGTATATTATTAGGGGCTTATGTTTTCTTTCCTCTATGAACTTCTTGAGGGCAAGGACTATTGCCTTTTGAGTCCTTAGCATGTTGTTTGATGCATTATGTTCACTTAGCAAATGTTTGTTGATATCTAAGAGACTGAGGTGAAAAGGATCTCAGACATTGGAAGTGGGGATGACAGCTATGTAGAAACAAAGATGAAAAATGGAATGTAGTAGGCCAATTTGGCTGGAATATAGAGTACATGAAAAGTAATATGAAATATCTGTACTATATAAAATTGTAGCTAAATTGTGAACAGCTTTAAACATTAGTTTTTGTTTTGATGAGAATTCTGTATTTTTAAGTAGGAGAATGACAGGTGCCTTAGGAATCAATATACTTTTTTAGTATTCATTTATATGTTTCATGCAGGAATTATGAATAGGTGAATATTAACTGATTATTTTGGCAACTGTATGAAGCATTGATTGAAGAGGGTCTTTCCTAAGATACCAAATAGGAAACTAATTTCAATTGTCTTAGAGATCAGTCTAAGCCAGAGAAGAAGAAAAGATACAAAAGTTTACAATATATTTTTGAATGAATAAACAGATGCATTGGACCTTTGGTTAAAACATTTCCCAGATGTCTCTGAATTACTATATTCCAAATCCAACTTATCCACTCAGATTTCAGAAAAAAGGAATAATCCAAGATCCTGTTTGTAGAATTGCTCTTAGATAACATCTCCAGTCTCTGCCCCATTTTGGGGTAAGAAAGACATTGTCGGTGTACCTGGATGGGTACAGTTATAAAAAGTTACTGACCTCAGTTTTCATGTTAATTCATTGATATACATGCTTATAATGGAAGAGTTAATTAACATTCGGACTCATTTAAACTTGCTTTCATTTTATTGGATTCAATCTAAAGAAAGAGAAGGAAAAACCTGCCATTCCAAAATCTAAGGAAGTGATGATTTCTTTCACTTAAGTTAGTTGTACCATATCATAGGAAGCTCCAAGTTAAGTGATTTACATGATATTGGAGACACTAATGTAACCTCTCCCCAAATAAAGTTTGAGAGTGCTATGTGATGGGACAACACTGCCATCTCCTGGACACTTATGTGAATAACATGAAGAATCCTGAGTAAGTATGTGATTAGAAAAAGGCAAAAAAGTAATTTTGGGACTTTACATACATGCACACGCACATACACACACACACACACCTCCATACATACACACAGATAGGTGCATATGTATATATACACATTTATGTGTAAAATGCAGAAATTTGTTTTGCTTGGCTATACATTTTGGATGAGTTTTATTTTTGTAGCTTCATTGGTGGAAGGGAGAGAGTTTGGACCTGAAAATAAAATAAAATTGATTTTTTAAGTGTATATGCACATACATATTAACACAGACACATAATTAGAATTTAAAAGACCTTATAGATTATCTAGACCAATCACTTCATTTCATTGAGTGCCCTTTTTAATTGATCTTTTTTTTATTAAAGCAGGACTATAATTAGCTCTAAATGTCATAAAAAGAACCCTTTGTTGGAAATGGGAAAGTTGAAGAGCCTGAACATTAATTCCCATGGGAGAAAAGTTGCCAGGATACCACTGAGGTTTACAGTTGGAGTAACCCTTTGAAACCCCATGCCACCCCCCCCAAGAAGATCACTTGATAGCTTTAGTTTGGCACTTAAGTTATCAAGAATAAAATATGAAGAACTTTAAATATTAATTTCATTTTTAATGAGAAGGCTGTATATTATAAAGATAATAAATAATTACTAAAGATTATTAAGTCAGAAAATGACTTGTGCCTTAAGAATTAAATCTGTATACTTTTTTAGTGTTCATATTTCATTTTCATTTCAAGAATTTGAAGTAGGGAAATATCAATTGGACAGATTTATACCATGGGATGATTCTTTTGGCAGTGTGTAAAGGATGCATTGAAGAAGAAAATCTAGCCACCAAGATACCAAATAGGAAGCTATTAAAATAATCCATCCATCTGTCTCTTCACAGGAATTTGGCCTCTAAAAAGCTTGAATACAAGCTAAACCTATACTCCCCACTACCAAATAATTAGAAAAACATAAACAACCTTCATGTTTGAGCCAGAAGGCAGCTTAAGCATCATATAGTCTGTCTATCTGTGTGTCTGTCCATCTCTCTCTCTCTCTCTCTCTCTTGCGTGCGCACACACACACACACACACACATGGAGAAGCTGTGTGTGCATGTGTGCACACGCGTGTTTTGGAAGAGATTTCTACAGCTATTTAGTCCAATCTATACTCAAAAGGATTCTCCAATGTAACACAGCCTGCACGTAATGATTCTACCTCCAGACTGTCAAGAACTTTAGAGATCCTGACTTGGCTATCTCCCTGCTGTGCGATCTAAAGAAATTTATGAATTAACATATATGTCTTTATCCTTTATCCTTTACCTTGAAGAAATTCCCTCTTAAAGAACTGAGAGGTTGTGACTTGCAAAAAAGTAAGGGCTATATTAATGTTATCATCAGTTATCATATTTTTAAATTATCTTTATTGTCACAAAAATTATTACCTAAATTATAACACAATAAGTATGTATCAAAGTAGAACTTGAACCTAGGCTCTGAGGCTAACTCTGGATCCATTCTACATCACTGCCTCTATGTGTATCCAGATCATTATCAAAAGTGCTAAACAGCACAAGATCTGGCATAATTCCTTGGAATACTCCATAGTTGACATTGATCCATTAATCACTACTCTCTGTAAGTCCAGCCATTCAACCCATTCTGCACTTGTCTAACTGTAATATCTAGTCCACATCTCACGCTTTTTTTTTTTGGTTTTTGCAAGGCCGTGGGGTTAGGTGACTTGTCCAAGGTCACACAGCTAGATAATTATTAGTCTAAGGTTGAATTTGAACTCGGGTCCTCCTGACTCCAGGGGTGGGTGCTCTATACTGTGCCACCTAACTGCTCCTGTCCACATCTCTCAATATGTTCCATAAGACTATCAGATACTTTATTAAAAGCCTTGCTAAAATCTAGGTCAACCAGATGGCATTTCCATGGCATTTCCTTCCTCAGCAGATTCAGTAATCCTACCAAAAAAAAAGAAAATGAGGTTATTCTGGCATGATCTGTTCTTGATGGAGCCATACTAGGTCTCTATAATAATCACTGCTTCCTTTCTAGGTATTCATTATTTAATAAAAAAAATTTTCCAGGGATCTAAGTCAAACTCACTTATTCTCTTCCCTTTCTTGCAAAGCAGGACATTTGCTCTTCAACAACCTTGTGGTACTTCTTCTATGTTCCATAATCTTTCATATGTGACTAGCAATGAATCAGCAATCATATCTGCCATTTGATAGCAGAGGATGTAGTAACTTGAATTCATTAAGAATAAGAGGGGCAGCTAGGTGGTGCAGTGGATAGAGCACCCACTCTGGAGTCAGGAGGACCTGAGTTCAAATGTGACCTCAGACAATTAATAATTGCCTAGCTGTGTGACCTTGAACAAGTCACTTAATTCCATTGCCTTGCCAAAAAAAAATCTAAGAATATGAAAGAAGTGCTTTCTTACAATCTCAGTGTTTTAAGAATTTCTCAGCTGATAATGACAATCAATACCTATTAATCATTTCTGTTGTCATTCCCAATACAAAGGTCATTTTTGAAAGAGAAAGAAAGATTAGAACAAGCAGTTAGACCTTTTCTTTTGTGGTCAGTTATTTTCCTGTCCCCTCTTATGAATTTCCTTTTTTCCTCTTCTTTTATCCTCTTCTGCCAATATAATTTTTAAAAATAAAAAACCTTTTATTGTCCTTAGCTTCTATCACCAGCCTCAACTCATTCTGAGTTTTAGAACTCTTAACTGCATTTTTATAAGACTTTTATGAATATAAAAGTCCTCTTTACTGGCCTTGTTTCCATCTTCTATGAATTACTTTTGAAAATCTAAGTTGGTTGGTGAGTCTCCTGTGCATCCATATCTGTTTCTCTCTTTTTTTGACATTTTCTTCTATTTTATTTTACAAATATTTACAGATTACTCCTTCTTGAGTGGTTTGGTCTAACAAAATAAAAGTTAAGTAAAACTGTTAATTGTTACCTTAACTAAAGGTTAGAGCAACATTTCATATCTACAGCACTTCTTCCTCGCTCATTTTTTTATTTATTTTATTTATTTATTTAAGACAGTGGGGTTAAGTGACTTGCCCAAGTCCTCCTGACTCCAAAGCCAGTGCTCTATCCATTGCACCACCTCAATGCACTCTTTTTTTTTAATTTTATATAAGACAGTGGGGTTAAGTGACTTGCCCAAGGCCACACAGCTAAGTAATTTTAAGTGTCTGAGTTCAGATTTGAACTCAGGTACTCCTGAATCCAGGGCCAGTGCTCTATCCACTGTGTCACCTAGCTGCCCCTCCCTCACTCATTTTTTAAAAATTAACAGAAAACTAATTTCACACCGTGAAGAAAAGGAGATGAAAAGGGGAAAAGTAGATTTCTTATAAAAAATATGCATGGTCAAGCAAAAGTTTCCACCAATAATTATACACAAAAATATATGTCTCATTCCAAACCACAAATTCATCACCTCTAATAGATAGCATGTTTCATTGTCAGTTCTCTGGAATCAGAGTTCTTAAAACTGTTTATAATGTTGTTATATGTTATACTCTTGGTTCTCCTGATTTCATTATTCATTCATTTATAAAATGTCCTCAAAATCATTACTGCATCAATTCATGTCATGTAAGTCTTTCTAAAATCTTCTATTTCCTCATTTATTTTTTATGTATTTTATTTTTTTCCCCAATTATATACAATAATAGTTCCTACCCATCATTTTTTGGTAAGGTTTTGAATTTTACACTTTTACCTCACTCTCCCTTCTCTCCCTCCCCCCTCCCCTCCCCCCCCCCACAGAGTCAGGAGTACCTGGGTTCAAATCTGGCCTCAGACAGTTAATAATTACCTAGCTGTGTGGCTTTGGGCAAGCCACTTAACCCCGTTTGCCTTGCAAAAACCTAAAAAAAAAAAAATCTTTAAATTTCATGATTACAGTCACCATCAGCTATGAGCTTTGAGCTCAAGAATATAAAATCTGACCCTGCTGTCAGCTTCTACACTCTCTTCTTTCACCCTTATCAATAAACTTCTTAATTCCTCATTACTTTCTGTCATCAATGTTATCATCTGCATATTTGAGATTGCTGATATTTCTCCTGGAAACTTCTAATTCTGACTTTTGCTTCATTAAGTCTGGCATTTTACATGATATATTCTGCATAGAAGTTAAATAAAGTGACAATACACCATTGTCTTGCTCCTTTTCCAACCTTAAACCAGTCAATTTTTTCATGTTTTATTTTCCTTTTTTTTTTATTTTAGGCAATAGGTTTAAGTGACTTGCCCAGGGTCACACAGCTAGGTAATTATTAAATATCTGAAGCCAAATTTGAACTTGGGTCCTCCTTACTCCAGTCCAGTGCTCTATTCATCATGTTTGGTTTTAACTAATGCTTTCTGATCTAGATATAAGTTCCTCAAGAAACAAAATGATCTGGTATTATTCCTAAGTCTTTGAGACCTTGCCATATTTTGTTATAATCCATAAAGTCAAAGGCTTTGGTATAATTAAACTGAAGTAACTGTTTTTCTGGAACTTCCTTGCTTTCTCCTTAATTCGCAAATTTTGGCAATTTTGTCTATAGTTCCTTTGCCCCTTCAGAAAACCAACATACTATTCTAGGAATTCTTGGTTCACAGTTGCTGAAGCTTACCATGCTGAATCTTAAGCATAATACACCTGATGTGTGAAATGACTGCATTTGTTTAATAATTTGACCATTCCTACTTTAGGACTGGGACATAAACTGATGTTTTCCAATCTAGTGGCCACTGGTAAGTTTTCAAAATTTGATTTGAATGTAGCACTTTAACAGCATCATCATTCAGAATTTTAATTCTGGAATTCCATCACTTCCACTAGCTGTAGTTCAAAGTGCTTCCCAAGGTTCACTTGTCTTTTCTAGGAAGTCTGACTCAGTAACCACATCTTGATTATCAGAGATATTAAGATCTTTCTTATATAGTTCTTTGGATATCCTTGCCATCTCTTCTTACTCTTCTATTTCTGTTTTCCTGTCATTTTTGTTTTTTTATCATGCCCATTTTGCATGAAACTTTCCCTTGATATGATTTACATTCTATTAATTCTATTTTTTTTTGCATTTCTCATTTAAGAAAACCCATTTTGCATGAAACTTTCCCTTGATGTATGATTTACATTCTATTAATTCTTCTATTTTTTTTTGCATTTCTCATTTAAGAAAACCTGTTCTCATCTTGCTGTTCTTTGAAATTTAGACTGTAGCGCCCCTAGTCTACATATTTGCAGCTAAACAGGACCTCTTTGTTAAGGGCACCCTTAACCTTTTACCCTTTACCCTTAACCTTTTACCCATCTTTCACATCTCATGGAAATTATATGTAGATCCTGGGGAAGAAAAAATCTTAGATGATGAGAATGGCTGAGGAATTTCCAGGAAGTCATGCCCTTCCCAAGTTCACCCCCTCCTTTTCTGCCCTTCTGTCACATCAAACCATGAAACCAAACAAGCAAAACTCATAGGCTCCTCTCTCTTGGGCTATCCTATCCTTCCTATACTTTACAAGGTATTATACATAAATACAACCATCTAAACCTTACTAAAATTTGAGAAGCTGGAGAGACCAAAAGCTGAGATTAGGGAATAAGTGTCCTCAAAATTGCTTTATGATATGTATGTATATATATGTGTGTGTATGTATATACACATGTGTATAAAGAGAGAAAAACTGAAAATTAAGAATATGATGCATGCTCTAATCTCTGGAACCAAAATTATTTAATTCATCACTTATTTTAATAGTCATCCTTCATATTCTCTTGATTTTACATTATTCACCCTATATCATTTCATATCAATCTTATTTGCTTTGATTTCTTCAGTCACTTCCATAATGTTCCATTATATTGATACACAATCCCTGTTTTATATAGATAAAGAAATTTGGGTCCAGAGAAGTGAAGCAAATTGCGCAGAGACAATTTACAAAGCTGGGTTTCAAATCCAGGTCCTTTTAGGAATAAAGACTTGAAACTGTTCACAGTACCTATTGTGAGATTAACACAAATCCTCTCTGTCCTGTAGATTTTTAAAAATAGGAAATTTAGCTCTAACTTCTACTTCCTAACTCCTCAAACTTATTTCTGAGCCTCAGTCATTTCAACTTCTACAGTAGCTAGTTGTCCTATTGAGCTCTGTACCCTCTTAAAAAACTGCCATTGTTTCTGTTAATTTTTATTTTGATGAAGATCTTTTTCAAAATTTCAATATACAACTGAAATTACCAAATCTTTTCTGTACTAGAAGAGTCCATACAGAAAATAATAAAGCATTCATGATGAATAGAACAATTGTCCCCAAATTCTACAGCTCACTTAGAATTAAATCTACATTGGAAACTATGGAAGGAAAAGTAACCTCATCCCCTGTTGTTATAGAAACAAAATTATACCCTGTACCTATTGAAAAAAATCAGTTGTTTTAACTGATATGAGTGGCCACAGAAATTTTGAATCAGAGACTTGGGCTCAAATTCTACCTCTGACATATGCAGCTTTGGAAACATCACTTTAGTGAACTAGTCAGAAAAATTATTTCTAAAATTGGACCAGTGTCTCCAGTACTTACTTGGAAGGTTTATTGTGAGGGTACTGTTGTATAATTCACTCTGCAAACTGTTCTGTGTGTGTCAATTGTTTTTATTTAAAATTATAAATAGATCTTTCTATTAATGTTGGTGCTTTAATAAAAAAGGATATATATATATTCTTCCATGGTTGTATATTTATTTGCTTTAAATTTAAGGAAAACAAAATGCTTTCATTTTTACTCTTAAATGATTATGCTTGAATGAGACAAACTTTTTTTTAGGTGTGGAAAATGTGTGGGTTTGTTTTGTTTAGCTATACTTGTTAGAAGGATTATGTTTTTTCCTTTTCCCCTAGTAAAGGTTACTAGTGTTAGTGGCCCAAAGAGAAAAAAAGGATGTCATTGAAGTACCTTCAAAATACATAGACCAGAACAGAAAGTTCAGAAAGAAAAGGCAAGTTTCAGACAGTTCTGAAACTAAGTATTTTTTTTAAAGCAAGCTATACATAATAGACATTTAGTTTCACATATAAAATATTTTTCTATTTTGTATTCCAGAATGTCCCTTTTTTGGGTATGCTAAATTCCAAATAAATTTTTTAATTGTGGTACTAAATAGCTTTCATCTTCTTTCTTCACAGAAACCAGATACAAATGGAATAGCAAAGCATCCTTTTCTAAGGTATTTATCTCAATGAAGCAGAAACAGTTTTCCACCATGCTCATAGGCACTTTATTTGGGGGTTACAAATTTGAGCCCCTAGTCCTGGACATCTTCCTTGCAAATATTAATCACTAGGGGATATATTTAAGAATGGCTCAACTCACTGCTATCCTTGCTTTTGGAAAAACACTAAAGCACATGCCATAAAATTTAATCAAAGGCTTTATCAAAATATTCCCCTATATGTTGCAAACCCCAGTAGGATGAATGAAAATTCCAACATAAGAATTGTCTTGCTTTTGTAGTTAACATGAACAACACTAGAAATGTTTCCTAATTGATGTAGCCAAAGGATGGTGACATATTCCCGCTATTCGTCATCTTGACTTTTGTCCTGCTACTGGACTACTGATTGGAAGAGAGAGTGAAGCTAACAACTTTGTGCAACTCTGCCTCACCTAAATTCAACAGACCTACAAGTAAAGACATCAGAATGACTAACAACACAAACAATATTTTCTATAGAGTAGGTTTTGGTAAGAGAGTTTCATCTTAGAACCTCTGCAAAACTATTAAAAAGTGGGCAACTATGAGGCACAGTGGAAAGAGCAACAGCCCTGGAGTCAGGAGAAACTGAGTTCAATCTGGCCTCAGTAACTTTAAATTACCTAGCTGTGTGAACTTTAGGCAAGTCACTTAACTTCATTGCCTTGCCAAAAAAAAAAGCTACTAAAAGTATTGTTACAGGGAAATTGTGCCAATAAGGTAGAACTAAGTACAGTCCTTGTGTAATGCTGTTAATCAAGAAGGCACTATGCATTCTAAGAATATAATAATCTAATACAGAGTTCAGGATTTAGATTAGGAAAAACCCAAATCCCAGTCCCTCGTCAGATATTTCTGATGTCTAACTGCAGTGAAGTCATTTAATGAGCCTATTTTATTATCAAAATAGATTTCACTAAAAGGAATGAAATCCTTCTAATCCAAATCTCACTTTTTACAAATAAACTTAAGAACCAGAAGAATTAAAAGACTGGCATAGCTTTAAATAGTCAGCAGAACTTGAAGCAGCCTCCTCAGATTACAATTAGAGTCACGAATATCAAGATTCAAATCTTGCCTCTGACATCTACTGACTATGAGCCAGTGGCTTAACTTCATTATCCCCAAGCAAATCTTTTTAATATTTTAATGAATGGATTTCTGTAGAACTGAATATTTTATTTTGGTTATTTAAAAACATTCTGAGAAAGGGTCCCATTGGCTTCACCAGTTAAACATGGGGTCCATAACACACACAAGTTAAGAACCCTTATTTACAACTGCTGGTCTGTACTGGAATTTCCACATATATAATTCTATAGAATGATTAAATCACTAATCTAGAAATGAGTATTTTTTTAAAGTTTCTCATAGTGAACTCAAGATATAGAATGAGTCATAGCTTTTGGCAAAACTAATGCAGGGAGGAAGTAGGGAAAAAATTTTTGTTAAAAAGTAAAAATAAAAATTTAATTATGTTCCATTAAATTAGCTAATACTAAATGCTTTGCAAATCCTACTAAAGTGCCATATAAAATATTGGCTATTATTGTCATCCTGGCCTAAGGTATGTGTATAGTTTCATTAGCTTGCTAGCATAATAGAATATGTAAAAAGATTCTGATGTAAGGAACAAAATCTGATGGGGTAAGCTAAAATCAACTAGCTGTTTCTTTTTGATTACCCACTGCTATCTGATCAATGAACAATGGTTCAGAACTCTCTTGGTCTTTCTGTGCCACAATTTGCCCCTTAGTGAAATCTATCTGAAGTTTCTTCCAGGATGGCATCTTCATGTGATCCTCAAAGAAAAAGGTTTCAGTTCTGTCAAAATAATTTAATCTTGGGGCAGCTAGTTGGCGCAGTGGATAGAGCACCAACCCTGGAGTTCAAATCCGGTCTCAGACACTTAATAATTACCTAGCTGTGTGGCCTTGGTCAAGCCATTTATTTAACCCCATTTGCCTTGCCAAATAAATAAATGAATGAATGAATGAATAATTTAATCTTGGTATTGATATAAACTGGTTTCACTGGGGTGGTTAAAATTAAGTTTATCGTAAGATGTGATAGGATGTGGCATTTCTGTTTTCATTCTTTTTACAAGCAGAATGTACTGAAAGTTAGAAGGGAGTTAGAAATGTAATTTCTTAAAATTTAAGATACCAGTTCAGATTTGGCAGTCAAATATCTCTGAAGCTTTTCTTCAGTAACTGGCTATTCTTTTTTGTTCTTGGTTTGCAGTGGAGAAAATCCTTTTGCTACTGTGAAACTCCGACCAACAGTGACAAATGACAGGTCAGCACCAGTAATTCGATGAATGAATCAAGAAATTAATACCCATCATTATTCCTCATGTAAACTACATGTTCAATATTATGATTATCTTGTTTAACATCTGCTTTCATTGTATAGGAATGGAAACATGACAAAAGTTTTTCCAGTTTTCAATGAATCTGTTAAATTAAGGAAATCATAATTGCTCATAAGATTTGAGTGTCTTTAAGTGAATATAATATATATTGTAATAATCACAATTAATAACTTAAATGTTTTCTTGCTCATCTATTCAGCAAACCAAATAAACTGTTCCAGTGATTTTCTTGGGGGTTATAGCATTCTATTTTTTAAATGCTTACTTTTATAGAAATAAGCAGTTATCTTTACTTTCATGCTCTCTACATCCACCAGGTGCAAAAATGATTCTTTTGCTTTAAGGTTAAACATGCACTGTAATATTTCATATTTCATGGATTTGCATCAAGCATAAATCATAAGTTACCTGTGCTGACTTAGATACCATTTCAAATTGTAAAGTTTGTTAGTTTTTTTAACTTACATTTTTATTTTTTAAAATGAAAATATACAAACCCCAAGTGCAGAACTGTACAAGGGAATCTTTCTCCCTTCCCTAATAGACATACTCAATATCTTGGGAGAAATCATACTCATCACACAAAAAATTTTTAGAACTTTTCTTCCTAAGAAATAACTTGTAAAAACTATTGAATATTAAGTTGTACTTCCAAATTCACAAATAAAATTATAGAGTACAATGTAGGATGCATGTCAGGATCCTTGTATTATACCATGTTAAATAAAGCTATGATGAGATGCAAAACAATGGCCAGTTTGACTTCTAAATTTAGGCATTCGTTAAATGATCTATCTTTTTATTCTACTGGGTCTCACACCATGAATTTACTTTGAGGTATGAATACAGGTTTCTCCATCTTTAAAAGGGAGTGATATGCTTGCCCCAAATAGCATTTATTAATAGATTACTGCTTTGGTCAACCTTCAATAATGAGATTATCTTGTTGTATTGGGTGTTAACTGAATCATCTGAGATAATAATTAGGACCTCCAGAATGCTATGCCTCTGAAAGCTAATCAGATGCCATTTCACCCCCCCCCTTTTCTCTCTGCCCCTTAAAAAAAAATTTTTTTAAATGCCATTTCATTTAGTTTTATCTGAAATTCAACAGGTTAAACAGCCAAACTTTCTCAAAGCCAATGAAGTGTCCCAGGGCTATTGTGGAATAACATACTCCCCTTGTGAGTGGGGGGGGGGGGTGAGAGGGAGGGAGAGAAACAGATAGTATCAAGAATACAACCATTTAAATTTAATCTATTGCCTGCATGAAATTTATGTTCACATTTAAGCCAATTTGTGTCCCTATTTTTATTCCAGGTTATATAAACATAAATTTAGAGTGCACAAATGTAACCTTTTTCTTAAGCTCAGTTATTAGAGGTCAAATGCAAAGATGTGTAAAAAATTTCAATTGTGGATCAGCTATCCCAGTCTTCTGTATGTGTTTATGAAAAGTCATTCTCCTCTTAACAGCTTGTAAGATCCTGTAGCTCTGGGAACCTAGCTACTATTAGAGAAAAGCTTATATACATAAAGCTTCTTCAGGATAGTTAAGTTCTTACAATAGCTAGTCTTGTCTCTCTGCTGTACTATTGAGTACTATTGTATTCAAACAGAAGAACTTCATGTTTAAATTTGTTAACATTACATTATTAGGATCTCTGGTATGTTATCCTGGAATGGAAGATTTTTGTTCTTCCTTGAGTAGTTCTCTTAAATACACAGGTTAACTGACTATCCCACAAATAAGTAACACCAAGTGTAATAACTATTGAGGCTTCATGGTAACTGAAAAATATTCATTCGGGGCATTTAAGAAACAGATTTACCTTTAAATCTCTAAGTTTAATTGTTCTTTACAGGCCAAGCAGGTGGGCAAAGGGAATGAGATAAGATTTTGTTTCCCTGGGCCTACAACAAATCTTAGAAGACTGAGGTAGTGAACTTGCTGTTTTCCAGTCTACTGCTGTCCTTAGTAGAGTAATACCTATGTCTGTCTGTCACCTTAACTACCTACCTACCTCACAAGGATGTTGTGAGGAATCTGCTCTGTTTGGATTTTAAAAATCTGTAGTTATATTTTGAGTGAAGTTATATGCTAGATAAATTTCAAAATATTGCAGTTTAATAAAAAAAATCAATTGAAACATTTAGTTTTGTTCAGTTAATTTGAGTTACTACATTAAAAAAAAATTCTGAATATGAATTAAGTTCAAATCCTACCTGCCATTTCTCATCCACACAGTGAGATTAAGGCTTCTTAGAGTACCAGTGATATAGCTTGTGAAATAACAGGTCTATCCAAAATTACAGTGTATAAAAAGCATAATTCATGTGTTCCAGAAGATATAGCAAACTCTCTCTCTCTCTCTCTCTCTCTCTATATATATATATATATATATATACATATATATATATATATATGTATATATATATATAGACACACACACACATACACACACATATTTAAAATAAAAGTTGTCAGTAGGCTGTTTTTGGAATAAATAGAATTAACTTACTCAAAGGTAGTTTTTAGAATTACATATATTTTAGAAATAAAGGAATTTACAAATTCACTGTTCATAACAAAACTTGTCCAACATTCTAGTCACATATGAGTTTTACCATGATGCTCTGCACTTAATTTCAAGATAATGATTGAAGTCAGAGTTGAGGTGAGTTAACTTTATTTTTTAAAAATATACAGAGGTGACAATGTGCAAACATCAAATTAAGCAGGACCAGTTAAAATAGTATGAACCTCATTTATAAAAACAGCATTTCTCAATTTGCAAAGTGAAAACTGCAAAAAAAAGCAGTGTTTTTATATCAGAATTGTCATCAACTTTGAAAGCAAGTTTGCTTTTTTTCCCATATTCTGCAAGCCCATGAAACATTGGCTATCCCATCACACCTTACAAAACAGTTCTGATATTTGATCAAATAAAGCTATTATACAAGACATTTACATTAGAAAAAAGAAAAGTGGGGATAGGAAAGCTGGATTGTGTTGTTCCATTTAAAGATAAACTACTCCACAGTTAGGGCATTTTTGCCTTCTCAAAGCAAAACAGCAGATAAGTCCAAAGGGAAAGAAGAGAATGGCCAATAAGATACCTAGGCAGGTGAAAGACTCTTCCAAAACACCAACTCTGTGGGAGAGAAAGAAAAAAAGTTATGCATACATTGTAAGTCGGTTTGATTTAAGAATATTGACTGGAAACTTCTTCCTAGATAAAAATAACCATTTTACAGATGGAGAAATTAAGGTTCAAACTGATTGCTTCATCTACTTTCTCTTATCAATCACAGTAAGTAGACATAGGGTTAATGATTTAACAGTTATCACATATTTCAAAGTTAGAGAAGTTAAAACATTTTAACTAAAAGGAGCCTTGACCCATAAGGATTAATTCATTTAGTCCAATAACATAAGTTCACACCGTGTACCATAATTGTAGGGCTTATTTACCCCCAAAAAAGTATATTTTAATAACCTTCAACTTAATTAGCTCTATTTCAATCAAAAGAAAAATCACATGAAAAGGTAATCATGACTTCATAATGGGAGGAAGGTGAGAACTCACACTTATTCACCATAAAATTCATTTCATTCCTCTGAGTAAATCAGGACACAGAACCATGGGAAAAGGCAAGAATTTGGACATATAGATTCAAGATGGAAGAGTAAAGGCAGGAATTCCCACAAACTCTCCCTTCGACTACTCCAAATACCTTTGAATAATGATTCTAACCAATATTCTAGAGTGGTACAACCCACCAAAAAGACTGAGTGAAACAATTTTCCAGCCCAAGACAACTTGGAAGATCCAAAGGAAAGTTATATCAGGGTCAGAAAGGGCTACAGCAAACCAGCTTCAACCATTTAGAAACAGGCTTGGGGGCACCTGGGTCCTTGGCAGCAGGGGTGGTTTTCAGACCTCTCAGCCCAAGGATTGCCAAGGACAATTGGGAAAGGCAACAGGAAAACTGCTACACCAGGAGGAGAGAGGAGCCCAGTCCAACATAGACCCCCCCCCCCCCCCGCCAGGGACCAGGAACAGGTATGTGGTCAGAGCACCACAGTCAATAAGGGGGTCAGGGGAGACTGCAAAGGTCTCTTTCCTATCTCTGAGGCAGGACTCTGTTGCTTTACCCATACTCAGCTACAGGTGAAAATCTGGGACTCAAGTTTCAGGAAAAGGAGTTTTACTGCCAAAGCAGAGCAGGGACCTTCCTCACAGTGTGAGGGCTAAGGGGTGTGATTGTGGTCATCCACAGACCAGAGCACAGGAGAGCGGTCAGATTCTCTCCTAAGATCTTGGAGGAATTGAGGTCCTGTGGGGGGTATCCCTGAAAAAGCGGCAAAAATCCTCAAAAGCTTGGGACAGTGTGCCCTGCGTCCATCCTGGAAGCAGAGCCCCAACTTAACAAAGAGTTAAAATCAAGTCATAATTACTTTTATCCTTTTGAGGATCAAAATACACATTCAGAAGATAAAAAGGTCAAAGCTAATCATGCAAACCAAGTTAGCAGCTTGGGAAGGAATTACAAAAAAAAAATGAAGAAAATAACATCTTAAAGATCAGTTTGGGTCAAATAAAAAAAAGCAATTCAAAAGGCCAATGAGAAGAACCAGAATTACAGAGCAGAACTGGCTGGATGGAAAAGGAGATAAAAAAGCTCTCTGTAGAAAATAATTACTTCAAATGTGGAATGGAGCTAAAAGAAGCTGATGACTTTATAAGAAATCAAGAAACAATAAAATAAAGGAATGAAAAACTAGAATATGTGAAATATCTCATTGGAAAAACAATCTGAAAAACAGATCCAAAGAGATAAATTTAAAAATTATTGTACTGGGGCAGCTAGTTGGCGCAGTGGATAGAGCACCAACCCTGGAGTTCAAATCCGGACTCAGACACTCAATAATTACCTAGCTGTGTGGCCTTGGGCAAGCCACTTAACCCCATTTGCCTTGCAAAAACCTAAAAAAAAAAATTATTTTACTACCTGAAAGTCATGTCCAAAAAAAAGACCCTAGATTTCATCTTTCCAAATTATCCAGGAAAATCATCCTGATATCCTAGAAGCAGAGGGTAAAAATAGAAATTGAGGGGCTCCACCAATCACCTTCTGAGAGATCCCAAAATGAAAACTGCCAGGAATATTATAGCCAAATTTCATAACTCTCAAGGAATAAATATTACAAGCAGCCAGAAAGAAACAATTCAAATATCATAGAGCTAGTCAGGATTTAGCAGATTCTACATTAAGGGCTCATAAGGCTGGAATATGTTATTACAGAAGGCAAAAGAGCTTGGTTTACAACCAAGAAATCAACTACCCAACAAAACCTAACATACTCATTCAGGGGATAAGATGGACATTCAATGAAACGGGGACTTTCAAAACTTTCCGGATGAAATGACCAGAGCTGAAGAGAAAAATCTGATCTTCAAGTACAAGACTCAGGTGAAGCATTGAGAGGGTAGAAGGGAAAGGCTAATTATGAAGAATTTAATGATGTTGAACTGCTTGTATACCTGCATAGGAAAATAATACTGGAAACTCATTAGGGCATTTAGAGCATATATAGACAACAGAAGGGAGTTGAATCTGAAAGTATAATATATTATAAAGATGGAGTTAATGGGCAAGAAAGGAATGTACTGGGAGATAAAGAAGAGGTAGAATGGGCTAAGATATTTCACATAAAAGAGGCAAGAAAAAGCTTTTCCAATGGAGTGGAGGAGGGGAAAAGGTGAGGGGGTGTGAGTGAGCCTTCACTCTCATCGGAAGTGGCTCAGAGAGGAAATAATAAATACACTCAATTGGGTACAGAAATCTTATCTTACTAGAGGGAAAATAGGTAAGGAAAGGGATGGGGGGTATATGTGATAGAAGAGAGGGAAGACTGGGAGAAGGGTGAAAGGAGAGAGAATAGATTAAATGGGGGTTGGGAGAAATAGAATGGAGGCAAATACAGCTAGTAATAGCAACTGGGGGGGGGGGGGACACTGAAGCAATATTTCTGATGGACTAAAGAATGCTATCCATCCCAAATAAGAACTGATGTCTGAATCAGACTGAACCATACTTTATTTTTTCCTCTTTATTTTTCTTGAGATTTCTCTTTCTTTGGGGGGGGGGTATGTTTACTTTTACAAGGTGACTATTGTAGTAATGTGTTTCATAGCTACATATTTTTAACCTATACCAAGTAACTTGCTTTTTTCAATGGGGGGGAGTGAGATAGGAGGAAGGGGAGAGAATTTGAAACTCAAGGTTTTAGAAGTAAATGTTAAAACTTGCCTTTGCATATAGCTGGGGGTAAAAAAATTTAAAAATAATAAAAAAAAATCCAAGCCAAATTAATTTTTTAAAAAAGAATTGGAACATAAAACAAATACAAGTTACTATAGTCTGTACTTTAATACTAAAATAAAGGCGAACCTTTTGTAAATATAGACTAACAAGTTAAAATGAAGTGACACTCAGTGTTTTACATAGATTATGTACAAGTTTTACACAGAAAAACAATCTTCCTTCCAAGAAGGAAAGGAAAGGAAAGAAATTTTTAAATCCAGACAAGGAAATGCAATGCAAAATGCTTCTTTAACTGCAAACTATGTAGTTTCTTAGAAAAATTTTATATGGCTCTCCATAATCAAATGTTAAGGCTACATCAGTCACTACACCTGGAAGGCCAATTTCATGAGAAAGTTTAGCTCCATTTTTATGAGTATGGTACTCTGACAATTTCAGCAAGAATCTGGTGTTTTGTTTTTTGCAAGGCAATGAGGTTAAACTGACTTGCCCGAAGTCACACAGGTAATTTTTAAGTGTCTGAGACCAAATTTGAATTCAGGTCCTGTCCTCCACCAGCAATAATTTCATTTACAAAATGGGCAACTATTTTTAGGTCTATGTTGAAGTGATAGATTCATCTCTGTCTATAGGTTATATATGTAAATACCACTAACTTTGCAGTTGTTCTCCAAACAGTTTCTGGATAGAATCAAACTTAAAAACTGTTTAAATGAGTTCCAAGTTAATTAATATCCAATAGTTGCCAAAGAGACTTATCAAATAAGGCAACACAAAAGGTAGACAAGGTTATCTTGCTCCAAAAAGGCAAGGCACTAAAGAGAAAGTGAGGAAATAAAATGAACTGACAACCTCAGCCTATGAACAAACCATTTCTATCACTGTTTTACTATGAGAATCAGGTACAAGAGGAAAAATTGTAAAATTGCTCTGCCATTTCACATCACATTCATCTCCACCCCCTACTCTCTTTCCTAATTTAAATCTACTATCACTCACAAATTTACCTGGTCCCCATTTTAAGTTTGCCTCAAATTTTCACTTACAGAGGCAAACAAGGCAGAGTCAGAAAACAAGAATTTTTGTCCCAGGTCAGTCCTTCATTATCTTCATGATCTGATCCCATCCAGTGTATAAATACCATGATTATGCAAAAGAATTCTCCTGATCTAGGTCAAAACAAGACTTGATGTTGACAGCTTTAAGGACCCCACTCTGAAAAGGACAAAAGCTATCTCATTCCAATCCACTTGGCTTGAATGAAACCTTACAAGAGTTTAAAATACATATGACTGTATTCTCCTTATTCCTGGGTATAATAAGCTCTGACCTTGAGCCAGTGAAATAGATCACATGCAGATCTATCACAGACTTTCAGAAACATGTTATTTAGCCTTGGTCTCCTTTCCCTTTGTTCAGTAAGACATGTAACCTTTCTTTTAAGGGGGGCAGGGGGAGGCTTTTATTTATAAGTTTTTGAGAACTTATTAAGATTAATATATACTGCTGTCAATTTCTACATTCCTCAGAAAAATTCTGTTTCCCCTTACTCAAAATACTTCATTCTTCCCCTCTTATCACATCTATCTCCTGACATGAGGACTCCCATTACTTCTCTCCTTTCACTCTCTTCTTAATGCTCTATAGTTGGTTTCCATCCTCATCAACTGAGACTGCTCTCAAAAGTTACTAATGATCTCAATCCAGTGGCTCTTCTCAATCCTTACCCTTAATCTCTGCTGCTTCCAACACTCGATCACACCTTCTCCTGATGCACTTTTCCTCTGGATTTTCAGGACACCACCCTCCTTTTTTTCCTGGTTCTCCTATTATCTGACCTCTCCTCAATCTCCTTTGTTAGATTCTTCATCCAGATCATGCATGCTAACCATGAAAGTTTCCTCTTTTCCTTCTATACTATTTCACTTAAGAGATCTCAACAGCTCCCATGGTTACTGCTATGCTGATGATTTTCAAATCATATCCAGACCCAACTTTTCTTTGTGATGTCCAGTCTCACATCTTCAGCTGCCCATTAGACATCTCAAACTGAATGTCTTAAATTAAACATGCCCAAAATAGAACTCATCTTTTCCTCCAAACCCTCTCCCCTTCTAAATTTCCCTGTTATAGTGGAGAACACCACCATCCTCTCAGTCACCCATGCTAGAAACCTAGATGCCATCCTAACTTCTAAGTCAATCTCTCAGATACAATCTGAGGCCAAGTATTATTGATTTTACCTTTTTAACAACTCTTGTACACTTACCCTTCTCTACTATGAAACTACCACCACCCTGGTGAAACCCTTTATTCCCCTTAAGCCAAAACTAATACAGTAGCCTTCTGGGTGGTCTCATAAGTGTCTAGGTGCCCACAGGTGTCTCTTCATTCCAGTCTTTCTTCCATGCATCTGTCAAAATGACCTTCCTAAAGTTCTGACCACATCATTCAAAACACATCCCTAGCTCAATAAACTCCAGTGAATTCAGGATCAAATATAAAATCCTTTCATGAGCTAGCCTCTCCTACCCTCAGTCACCACACCCTTTCAAGGATGGTTCTATCCTGTGAGACAAGAAGCTCTCTCCCCTACAGCTTTTTCACTGGCTGGTCTCATGCAAAGAATAGCTCTTCTTTACCCCTCCACCAACTCCCCAAGCAGTATCTCTACTTTCTGGTTTTCAGCTTCTTCAGAAAGTCATTTTCATTTCTTTTAAAAGCAAATATTAAAAACTTTTACATGCTGTTGGAAAAATAAAATATTAAAAAGAAAAATATTAAATTTTAAAAAATTGTTCATTTCCAAGAGGAGGGAAGAAAGAGAGAAGGAAGAGAATTTGAAACTTAAATTGTTAAAAAAAATGAATGTTTAAAAAAAGATAAATGGAGCAAAATATAAATCTAACTTTCAAAACTTTAATAATGGATTAAACATTCCAATAAAATAAAAAGGAATGAAAGATGAAGGGGAAAAAAGCTATACATATCTGAGGAACAATTATTGTAAAGCCAGTTCTCTTCCACTGTCTGGTTGATAAAGAATAAAAAATTTGTCATAATGAGACTATAAAATATCATTCTAATTCTAAGTTGCTTAAAGTGATCAAACCAGCCAGAAGTCTGTCTTCTGGTTTCATAGTTTTACCCTCACAACCAATAATAAATTCAGTTTGGATTTCACTCAGTAAGGATCTACTTATGTATTTAATACAAATTATGTGCAAGTCATTATGCCTATGTGCTGGGAATACAAAAATGAACTGCTCTTGCCCTCAAGCAGCTTTCCTACTACTGAATTTAACTAAAGATCCAGGCTAAAATAAAGCCTACTTTGAGCAGCCTGCTCAAGACTTGATAAGGATAATTACTAGGTGTTTCTCAAACCCTGGAGATCAATAACCTACAGGAGATCATGTTATTTATACCAGTCTACCATGAAACAATAATATCTCAATCTGGAAACTTCCAATTCATTCATTTTTTTTTTGAAACATTAACAGTGATAAAAGCAACATGAAAGTTACTATCAAAAAAAAAAATCAGAACATAGCTGGAAATAAACCTTAGAAAGCATCTAGTTCAAATTCTTTTTCTAAAGAAGGGAACCTTCAAGTCCCTAGGTTAGTTGGTAAACAGAGACAGGATTAGAACCCAGGTTTCCCCATTTTCCTCACTCTACCATGTTGCATTTCTCCCAAAGAATAATCACGAAAATCCTGTCACATCATTTAGATCTATTTCCTCAATCTTTAAAATAATGAAGTAAATTCTATGATTCTGTGGTCTTATATCTAAACATAACCCAGATAATTTAAAAGAGAGAACTGAGAAACCAGAAGAAACTGAGGGTAGAATCTGGGGTCTGGTGGCTTGGCAAAATCAGTATGGGTAAACACATACATAATTCAAGGGGCTAGGAAGCCAGCCCTCCGTATTGCAATTCAAAAGTCTATGTTAAAAATTCAATGGACCCTCTCTAAAATGGGTGTGGGAAATGTATTCATTCTGCTCTTATGATTTTAACATGATTCAGAAAGTGAATGGTTTTAAGTCAAAGTCCCACAATGGATAGTTATTTAACAGTTACACATATTTTGAGAAGGACTTTTGATCCTATAGAAACCTTTTTGATCAAGTTCTCTGGGGAGCAAAGTATTTTAGAGTATGAAGTATTTTCAATTATCTAAGCCTTTTACATAATCTCCTTGCTATTTTCTCACTCTTCACCTCTCTAGGATTATTTGAAGTTTTAGACTGTAAAAGGGGGGAAAAGAGAATTGGGGGGGGTCGAGATTAAATGATTTTATATCCCTGATATTTTTTAAGCAAGAAAGCAATGAATATGGTGGCTTTATTGATGATATAGAATATGGGACTCTGTTTCTCTCCCTTACTAAAGGGCCATTTTGGGGTAAGAATGTGAATAGTGCATGGGATTCCCAGTATAGGGAGAGGGATTAGGATCTTTTTGGCTGGAAACAAGGATCCATGGTTTTCTATTTTAATCCTAGGAGACAATGTGGACCATGACATCTAATACCCTATTGCTATAACCATACTCACTGTCATACCAGGAAATGAACTTGACGACATCAAACATATATGAGTTTTCTCGGTGTAGCCCAAGATGTTCTTAAGGGTCCTTCTGATGCTTCACCACTTTCTTGATTTCATCATTATCTGACAGGTTTCTTCACGCATCATGTCAGATCCACAATAGATATACCAGGAACAGGAAGACAGAAGGTCATGACTGTGAGCTTCCCATTCAGTTTTGGTATAACCTTGCCCACAGTCATAGCAACACCAAGGGAAAGAAACACAGTTGATGTTTTTGGAAATAACACATCCATCACAATCACAGCTTGACAGAGGGTCATGACTCTCTTCTGGGTTGCAGTAATGTTATGACTGTGGTCATGAGTCTTCCCACAATGCAAAAGTTGTCATGATTGACCTTGGCCAAAGAGGTCAAGCAGTTGGTAGGGCAGAAGGTATCACTGACAATTATTATCTTTTTCCTCATGGTTTGTTCCCATCATGAACATAGAGGTAGCAGAGATAGTGATCCTCTTAGCTCTACCTTTCAAGTAGATTCTGGTCTATTCCAGGGTGATAAAGACACCAGTGGACTCTGCAATATCTTCCTATTTAATACTGGTGGGATCTCACTCCTAGAAGATGGTAATGACTATTCCATTGATCACCAGCCTTCCATTCTTAGGCTTGATAGTATGTGTCCTTGAACTTGCCATGGGAAGAATCATAATGAAACATATGAACCATGTATAATTGAGGTCACTGAAGGGATCGTGGATGGCCACAATACTCCAACTGAGATTACATGCAACCTTAGTCACCAGGCACCCAACACAGCCCAATATATTGTCTCCAAATTTCACCCATCTTGTCTCAGAGATTCGATTGCAGCAGCAGATGTTGGCACCAAATTTGGGAGAAGACCTGACAGCCTTAGATTTCTTTTTTTTTTTTTTTAGTTTTTTGCAAGGCAATGGGGTTAAGTGGCTTGCCCAAGGCCACACAGCTAGGTAATTATTAAGTGTCTGAGGCTGCATTTGAACTCAGGTACTCCTGACTCCAGGGCCAGTGCTCTATCCACTGCGCCACCTAGCCACCCCTTAGATTTCTTTTTAAAAATTCTTCCTATACAGAAGATTGACTTAAACACTCCAAATGGGCTTTTATTAACAAATGAAAAGAACAGTGGATTTCAAGAGTTATTAACATGTCCCTTACAAGTTAAACCTCAGTTGCTTTTCCAAGAAAAATGGGAGTGATATTCTGATGCTCCATTCTAGGTTCACCTGGCTGGAAAGACTCCAAGTCTGCCATTGGAGATTCTGCTTAAGTATTACCTTAAAAGGCTGCTTCAAATCAGAGGTTCTCCCCCCCCCCCAACCTTCACCACAAGACATTCAGGGTTAAGTGACCTGTCCAGCTTATAAGCATCCAGTCTCTGAGATAGGTCTGTTGCTCTATACACTGAGCATCCTACTTGCCCCCAAATCGAAGCTTCTTAGTCTCCTCTATATCATAGGGTCCTTCATGGACAGTTTGGTGAAGCCAAAAGACCTTCCCAGAATAATGCTGCATAAAATTATAATACCAAGATTTCAGAGGAAATCAATCATATTGAAATAAATGCTATTTTTCCCCTATACAAATTCAGACACTCCCTCAAAAAAAATGAAATCCATAAAACCCTTAGAAATCTGTACATCCCAGGTCAAGAGCCCCTGATCTGGGGCGGCTAGGTGGCGTAGTGGATAAAGCATCAGCCTTGGAGTCAGGAGTACCTGGGTTCAAATCCGGTCTCAGACACTTAATAATTATCTAGCTGTGTGGCCTTGGGCAAGCCACTTAACCCCATTTGCCTTGCAAAAACTTAAAAAGAAATAAAGCCCCTGATCTAGATAACAATTTATTTTGTTTTCCACTATCATTCAGGAGACAGTCTAACATATTAAGGATGGTCTACAACACATGCTAAGTATTCATGGGTTGGATTCAATGGTGGAAATTTGTGTTCTAGTCTCAGCTATACCATTAACTAGCCACAAAATTGGAGACAAGTCATTAATGCTACAAGTTTCAGTTTCCCTATCTGAAAATAAAGGAGTTGGGACTACAGAGGTCAAGTGACTAGCCTAAGAAAATATAGTTAGTGGCACAGGCAAGACTAAACCTAGGCCTCCTGATCCAAAGTCCAAAGTTTGCATTTAACACTTTCATTCAGCTTCTCTCCAAGTTGCTGTGATTTAAATCTTCAAAAGGAATAACTTCCATAAGGAAACTCAGAGTACCAACACTACAAAATGAGGCAACTTCAAAGTTCAAACTCTCCTTTGGGTGGGGAGGGCGAGCTAGGTTGGAGAAGCCCAGGAGCAAAAAGCACTTTTGACAACTCCCTAGTTTCACTTGTGAATTACTGCACAAGTTCAGTCTCTGACCTTCAATGCAGCCTAGAGAACCAGTCATTCAGCTAAGTGTCAGGGAAGAAGAAGTATATACAACTTCCTCTCCAGAACCATTATGAAAACCACATGACAGGAAGAGTGGTGACTCACATTTTTCTATGTACTATTCTATAGAATTCATAAAGGAAGTTGTACATCTGATTACCCAGTAATAGATCTATTGGTTCAAATACTAAACTGATCAAGTCAACCAAGGTTTTATGAGTTCAATCCCCAAAGAGGATCTTTAAAATTTGTCTCATAGTAACAGATCATTTTTCAAATGGTCTATGGTTTCAAAGAAGAAATACAAGGGGTACTTTTGAGAAGGTCTATATCAGAGAAAATAACTCAAAGAGCACATTCTACTAATGGTGACTCCATCGTCTCCCCTCCAATATGATCTACGTAACAGACAATTACATTAAGAGCTCCCCGAGAACAGGGCCTGTCTTTTGCCTTTTTTTGCATTTGAAGGACTTAGCACAGGGTCTAGTAATTAATAATGTTTAATGACTGACTGACTGATTATTTAACGATTTAACGATACAAAAAACATAAATTCAGCCATGACCTAACAAAAGTCTTAAAAACTTAATATCATAACCTGGGTCATAAATTATAAGAACTTACTGAAAGAGAGAAGAATTCAATTTTATCTTACCAGAAACAGGATCAATATTCTGGTTTAAAATGCTAAAACTCAGTATCATCAATTAATATCAATGCAGTACTTCTTTAGAACATAAGTTCAAAGTACATATTTACTTAGCAAAGATCCAGGCAAACCAAAGGGTCCACCCTCCTTCCCTTCAATCTACCTGGCATTCTATCTATGTGCAAGTTTTAACAAAATGACTATTTGTAACTAGCTAATTTGGAACAGAGGGTGGAAAACTGCTGAGATAGAGGAGACTCACATTTCTATACTTTTAAGGTTTATAAAAATATAAGTGGCCAAGTAATATCCCAATTTGATAGATGGGAAAACTTAAGACTAAAGAAATGTAAAGTGGCTTCTACAAAGTCACAAAGCTCCTAAGGACAAAAGACAGCATTCAAATCTACATCTCCTGACTCCAAATCAGGACCCCTCTCCCTTCTTGGTAGCCAGAAGTTGTGTAGAGAGATTCATAGAGTGAGGAGATATGGGTATGAATCTTTTCTCAGACATTTAATAGCTATGCAACCCCTGGGCAATCATTTAACTTCTGAGCCTCAGAGGTTAACAGCAACACATGCTTCAAAAAATTGTTCTGAGAATAAAATAAGATAATACATGATGAAGAATTATGCAAACAATACAGAAATATAAGCTTCTTCCACAGCAAATTCTTGTCAAGTACATACTGTGTGTAACACACTGTTTAAGGAACTAGAAATACAAAAGTGAAAAGAAAACCATGTAGCCAATACAGTAAAACCCCTCACTAGATTGGTCCCATTGAGTGAAGCCCTTAAATGTTTTCCAGAGAAAGGCTGACTCCTCCAGAAAAAAGTCTGTTTAATGAAGCAGCGTGATTATGTAAACTGTCTTAGCTAAGATACGGTGATTCACAAAGGCTTTCCTGGAAAACATCCCAGTTTGCTCACAAAAAAAAAAGACTTCTTAGGATTGCCTTTTCAAGTTAAAAACTACAAAAATATCTCCCTCACAAACTTTGAAGTCCATCATGACCAATTTCAATTAATGACAACCATTCTAGTTCTTTACCTAAAAGAGGTCACTAGAAATTAGAGCACAAACTAACCTAAAAAAGTGGGGAGGGAGAATGCTAAATCTGGTTCCTTTGCTATAAGTTCTCCCCAAAGTAGCTGTACACCTTACATTTTTAAAAATGAATGCACATTTATGGTGAGAAAAAAAACCAATATCTTGGTCCAATCCTAAACCAAAAACAAGCTTATAAATTAGATGGTATACTTCTGTTTTCCCAACACTGAGTGATTTGAGGATTATTTTAAGTAATCACATATAATCTTCCAGCTATATCCTACACTACAAGTTTTACTACTGGATGACATATACACTACTCATTTTTTTTCAATTTTTTCATAGACTTGTGACAAGTCTCTGTGACCCCATTTGGGTTTTTTTTTTTTTTTTAGTAAAGACACTGGATTGGTTTGCCATTTCCTTCTCTAGCTCATTTTACAGATGAGATAACAGTCAAATGGGGTTAAGTGACTTGCTCAGGATTATACAGCTAATAAGTATCTGAAATCAAATTTGAACTCAGGGAGATGAGTCTTCCTGACTCCAGCTCTGGCTCTCTATTCACTATGGCATCTAGCTACCCCATATTCCCCCAAAGAAGCAAGTCATTACATCATTTATATATACATACATAGTAAGATTGGGGGTTTTCCACAAGATGATTGAGACACTAACCATGTAACAAAGTAAGATTTTTCTAACAACATTTCCTCCTGAATATGGCATTTTGAAAACATTTAACAACGACTCAAGCATTTCCTTTGCAATGTTCACAACAGAATGTGAGCTCCTGGAGAGGAGGGATTGTCTCTTTTTTTTTCTTCTACATATCCTTGATACCAAACACAATGCTTGTCTGGCACAGGATAAGAGCTTAATAGTGCTTGTTGGATCGAACTGAAAGCAGCACAGGACATTAAAAAGAAATTTCAATTCATAGGATGTGGGTTCGTATCCAACCTTTACCATTACTTGTGGGGATAAATCATATCAACTTTCTGGGTCTCAATTTTCTCATGTGCAGACTGAGGGGTATGGATTGGCCAGCCTCTAATATCCCTTTCAGTTCTAAATCTGTGATCCTCTACATTAGGTTCTTAACATTATCATTTCCCCACTTTTAATGATAGATGCAGGACTGATATTGACATAATTTTTCTGAAACTATTTCTGAAAGTGTGGACACTATATTCATAGGGAAAACTTAACTGATTTTTTTTAAAAAAGACTGAGAAGACAGAAAACTCTGGGTTCCACTGTTCCAGGTTTTTCCACCAACTTGAACATGTAACTTGAGCCCTCCTGGCCTTGATTTGCTCAACATATATTACAGAGGTGGAATTGAATGGTCCCTAAGATTTATTCTAACTTTAAAATTCCACAATGTTATTATCTATCAAGTAAAAAAAAGTACTAATCCCTAATAATGTCAGAAAACTTTTAACTTGTAGATAGATAAGACATAGAATTTTAAAGTTAGAATGAACCTTAGAGACCATCTAATTCCACCACTTCAAAAAAATTTTACTAAATCCCCATATAACTTCAGAAAAGGCAACAAGGTAGCAATAGGCAGGGGATAGAGCACCAACCCTGCAGTCAGGAGGAATTCAAATGTGACCTCAGATACTGCTGTTTGACCCTGGGCAAATCACTTTTCCCTGTTTGCTACAGTTTTATTATCTGTAAAATGAGTTAGAAAAATGGCAAACCACTCCAGTATTTTTGCCAAGAAAACTCCAAATGGGGGAGGGAACTGAAATGACTCAACATCAACATAACTTCAGGGGTAAGAGGGGAAAGATGGGAACAAATGAGCTGGAGACATTTATGTCCAAAGGGTTAAGTGTTTTGAGCTCCTGGGGGTCCAATTCTATTACAACAAATTAAAACTAAATTTTATAATGATACTAGTGAACAGGTGAAAAAGTAGACAGCTAAAAGAATATGAATTGCCATTTACCATCCAAACAACAAAATGCTAATGAAGGCAAAGAACAGGACAAAGGCCCTTCATTAAAAGAGACTGAACTTTGAATGCTGCTCTCTCTGGAAAGTTAGAATTTTAAAGCTGGAATAGAACTTGGGAATAATTTAGACTGTCCCCTTCTATTATTGCCAACTTTTAACTATAAACTTTGGGAGTCATAGAGTTCAAAGGTACCAAGACATTAAGAATCCCTTGCCCTGAAGAAGCAACTACTGATCTCCATCTCAACCTGTTCTTACATGCCTTCTTCTTTGTCCCCAACAAATGCAAGGAGACAAAGTCTAAGTCAAGATGAGGCAAGTCCCAGCTATTTATCCCTTGGCTATGAGGATGATCTTAACATGAAGCTCTTCTTTTAAAAGCTTTTTCAAAAATCTGTTTAGCATTTTCCCTCCTTCCTTAAAAATTATTCCCCCCTCCAAGTCAAAAGTGTGTTGAGTGCTTTGGTTTTTGGGGGGGCGAGGGAGAAGGAAGTGAAGATATTAACTAATTTTTGTACACTTCACTCAATTCAGTACTTTTAATAAATAGCAAGCAATTGGTACTTATTAACTAAAAATGTTTAGCAAGCATTTCGCATACTTGATTTAGATATGAGCAAAAGGTGAAGATTCAGAGTAAAAATTACTTTTGAAGGGACAAAATAATTAGGGTGAAATGAAAACAATAGGACATCCAAATGTCACTTCAGTTTCACTGTCTTCCCTACTTCATATTAATGACATGACCAGTAATATACATGCCATATGCATTTGAATGAATGCAGTCAGCCAAAAGAGATGCACGAACAAATCTACCCTGAAACAAATATTAGTTGCTTCACAATTAAAATTTGGTAAAATTATTTCTCTGAACTAAAGACTTATGATTATGACTTGCAAGATTCAGCAGGCTGAGAATACATAATTACGAGGTACTTCCAGTCTTGCAACCGGAACATGCAATTAGAAAGCATTTTCTCAAAGAACTAACCCCTTCTCCACACCCACCAAGATGCTGTCCAAGTATAGTAAAACAATGTTCACCACTCCAATAAGACTGATAGAGTATTAGCATCATCCTCTATTAGACCTTCTTAGACAAAAACATACTAGAAGCCCTTATTGTTAGCTTTAGAGCTCACTTCCAAACTACTTCCCAAAAAAAATTTTTTGCAACAGGAAATCATCTCAATGCCCATACACATCATATCTAGTTTTAAACATTAAAACGTTTTGAATGCTGTCCTATAGCACCATTTTTCCACTTCTTTTTGATATATTAAAATCTCCAAGTCACCTTTTTCATAGTTTTCCCCTACTAATTGTATCCAAAGTCCTCTTTGTTCAATTCACCTAAGATTTGTGACTTTTAGCAAGTCAAAATTTCTCTGTAGCCAAAAGAAGGCTTCATTATACAATAGAACAGATACTCATCTGCAGGGATAAAGGAATTTTTTTTCACGGGAGCTTCTTATAATAATGAAATGAAGGCAAAGTCCAAAAAAAAAAATCAAACAACCAATAAGTCAGTGGTGCAGTCCAAATTTGGTGCAATCCAAAAATCAAAAAACAAAACAAAAAACGTAAACAAAAAACTTTCAAAAGTTTTTTAAAGTTACAAAAGAAACTGAATTGATAGAAGCAGCACTTAAATCTCCTCATTTGTAAAATACAGGGATATTCGACCAACCCTAAAATACTGTGAGTTTATATCAAGGAGACACATATAAATGATAAAATAGACGAATTCAGAGAACCTTAAGAAGATATGAATGAGAGGCGGCTAGGTGGCACAATGGTGAGAGCACCAGCCTTAGAGTCCAGAGTACCTTAATTCAAATCCAGCCTCAGCCACTTAATAATGACCTAGTTGTGTGGCCTTGGGCAAGCCACTTAACCCCATCTGCCTTGCAAAATCCTTAAAATAGAAGAAGAAGAAGAAGAAGAAGAAGAAGAAGAAGAAGAAGAAGAAGAAAGAAGAAGAAAAAGGAGGAGGAGAAATGAATGAACTAATGTAGAGTAAAATGACCAGAAGAACTATTTTTTACAATAACAACAGTATTAAAAAAAAAAAACAACTAATCATAACAACTTTGGAAGACTGATGATAAAACATCTTTCTCACTTCTTGGTCTAGAAGTTATGGGCTATGAGTGCAAGAATAAGTTACATATTTCCTCCAAGAACCCCAATACAAATGTTCTGCTTGACTAAACTTTATTATAGTGGACAGTTTCAGAAAGTCAGGAAGGCAAAAATGAGAAAGTGAGGGGACAATGCAAGAGGAAATGATAATGATGCCAAAAATAAGAGAACAAAAAGTATCAATGAAATATCTTTAAAACACAAAGGAAATTACAATGGGAGACAGAAAGGGGCATGAAGCAAAATGTTATTAGTACTAATCATGTTAAAATTAATTTCTCAAAAAGGGCTATATAAGTGACTCAAAGTTTCAAGATCAATCTCCATTTTGGGGAAGTTTTCTGGAGATAAATTTCTATGTTATGTTAATTCCACATCTGTTGATGATGATCTACTTCTTAATAAAAAAATTTAAGTAGTTATATATACCTAGGTGGAAATCCAAGAACTTGAGGAGAAAAAGAAGATGACATATGGAGACCTTTTGGATGAGATTCCAAGGAGAAAGAAACCAAAACGCATTACAAAGTACCTGCCCCAGTGGAGAAAATAGTTGATAAGTTCTCAGAGATCACAAAACAAGCAAAATATATCAGTGATGAGGAACTTCAATCATGAGATGGTTGCTCCAAGTCTCATTCTGCTACAAGAAGAAAATGTGACAAATTCATTTCTCAAAAAGAAGAGGAAATGATCAAGGGAAGTGTTCCTTTGAATATGATTCCAGGCAATAAGGGAAGAGCTTATTGGTAGAATTTAAGTAACATGAAATCTTAGAAGAAAATGGATATTCACACTAGGGCTTCTGATAACTAAGGAGTACATTGCTGGGCCAATGTCTTGGTCTACCAGAGACTTAAGGAAATTCAAATTTCAAAGAGTTTAGAGAAAAGTTAGGCATAATCACATGGCTTGAGTCTAAATTGTTAATAAGTTACCAAAAATTCACTTGAATTAAATGAGTTCTAATATTAAATTAAAATTCAGATATTAAATGAATTAATTCAGATTATTAAAATAGCACACATAAAGAGACTACAAAGATCTGGCAGCAGCATTGGTGGTGGCTGGAAGTGCAGAGATTATCTGTTTTGGTATCAATGCAGTGCTCAATGAGAAGACCTGATGAAAATGCAGCACTCTAACCTGCTGTGTCTTCCAGAAAACTCTCAGGTGAAACACTATTTCTATTATGGTCTATCATGGCCTCAGCTCTCTTACATTGCTGAAGATGAGAATGGGAAGATCAGGGCTATGTCCTAGCCAAGATGGAGGTAGATCTAGACATACCACATCCCTGGACCTAAAGTGTCCCCATCATCACCTAGGTCTAGCAAGAAGCTCATGAACTAGGCCTTGAGGGCCATCACAGAATACTTCATTACAAACTATGTCTCCTTGTATGTCTGAAAAAGTAACCAGGTAGTTCTGCACTGTATTCCAATACACTTAACTTTCAGATTAGTGAAGTGGAACTAAATACTATGTTGATGAAGAAGATGCCTATGCTAATGAAGCAGGATCTGATGGCAGAAAAGCTGAGGAAGTACCTGAAGATAAAGGAAAAAGACAAACATCTTGTGCTGTCTCCCCAGAGATCAAGATGGGCCTCAAAGCCAACCACGTGGGGGACTGCTGCTTTGAGGAGAAGGGCCTAGGCCCCACAGCCAAGGGTAGCAAGCAGCAGTGACAGCAAAGACCTTAGTGAAGTCAGCAAGACCACAGAGAGCACTGCCTCTTCTCCCCCTCTCCTCCCCTTCTTTCCCTTCATCCTTCCCCCACCCTGGATGTTCATGAGCCAACCCAGTCTTTGTAATTCTCCCCTTGTCCTCTGATCAATTCTTCTAATTAAACCATTTGGGGTGCTGAGAGCTGTGGATTTCTGTAGGGGAAAAAAGAGAATATAGGAAGAGCTTATTGGAAACTTCAAACTAGATCAGAGACAGCTTCATAAAGTTGACATTTGAATTTGGAACTAAAGAAAAGAATTTCAACAGCTAGAAATGAGAAAAGCATTCTTTCCACTATATGGAATTTCCAGAATCTGGGTCTATCCTGTTCTGTCTTACCCAATATTCTGTAAGTATCTTGAGGATAAGGACAATCATTTCTATAACTTTACAGACTTCCCACCAAGTTTATGCTGCTGCTACTATTCCCCAAGAGGAAAACTAAAAATAGGATTCTCCCACACAAAGAACACATCCCTAGCCTACCACTACTTATCCTAAGTCAGAATACAAAAGAAAGAATTCTCACAGTTAACTGTCAACTTTTTTTTGGAGCAAAGGTTCTTAACCTGGAGTCTATGAACTTGGTAATCTACCCTCCCACCCCTCCAATATTTTGAAAACTGAATTTCAATATAATTGGTTTTCCTTTGTAATTTTTTCTTTATTTGAAGTTAGAACATTCTTTTGAGAAAGGATCTATGGACTTCATCAGACTGCCAGAGAAGTTCAAGACAGAAAATAAGTTAAGAGAACCACCTGATTTTAGAGCCTAGAAGCTCATAAGTAAAAACATACTTGGGTCTCTTGCTAAGAGGCCACAGGAGCTTAGGGAAAGGCTCAGGTTCTTTAGATGAGAGGAGTGAAACTACATCAATCCCCCAACATCAGATTAAAATGTATTTGGAGGGGCAGTTAGGTGGCACAGTGGATAGAGCACTGGCACTGGAGTCAGGAGGACCAGAGTTCAAATTCAGATTCAGACACTTAATGATTGCCTAGCTGTGTAACCTTGGGCAAGTCACTTAACCCCACTGCCTTGCAAAGATCAAAAAAAACATGTGGGGAAATGTTTAACAAAGTAAATAAAAATACAATACAATATAATGTTCGTTTGTAGTTTTCTAAGTCAATATTTGACACTAGGAAGCAGTTTCTACTTGAGTTTAGGTTACTCACTCACCCTAAACATCAAATAATCACATCTCTCACTAAAAATAAAAATCCTAGATATCAAAGACTATAATATATAGGCTTTTCTTAATGTTTATGGATCACCAGCCTAAACAAAAGCATGCCATTTTTCCCTTCCCTTCTAAGTATTTTTTGCCTTTTGCACTATTAAATGTTTATTTTCATATATAGGCACAATTAGTGATTCAGTGATTTTTTCCCCCAAAAAATATATAAGTTGCTAACTTCTGAATTTAACCAGTTAATCATGGAATAGCTCTCGCAGAGCTTTAAATGTGATAGGCTTTGTTACTGAGACTTAACAGACTTGGTTCTAACTTCTTCCAAATTTAACTTAAAGGTTCACTGAGAACAAAGATCATTTTTGGAGTTCGTTTCTTCCTAGATCTAGCACGAACACAGAGTATCACATATCAGGATATTTTTATTGTGTTCATCCAACTCACAGAGAGGCAGAAAGGAGCCAAAGGCTACCTCCCTAATCTAGGTTTGCAAATCCGACCAAGTCCCACAATCTAAACTTTAGTAAGAGTCTTGTGGCAACAGCTAAAATAGTGTAAAAATAGTAAGTAGCGATTGGATGAGCAAATAGAAAAAAAAAATCATTTCAATCCCCAGGATTCATTTTGAGAAACAACAGGCAGCTTGAATCTACTCATAAATTTTTATTTTTCTATTGAATTTCTTGCCTGAGCTTCTCTAGAAAGAATACCATGGATAACTTGCATGCTAGAAGGCAGAACATAATAGGATAGTAGGGTTTATGTTCATTCTGAAAAGTAAATGTGGGGGGGTGCAGCTAGGTGGCGCAGTGGACAGAGCACCCGCCCTGGAAGTCAGGAGTACCTGAGTTCAAATTCAGCCTTGGACACTTAATAATTACCTAGCAAGCCACTTAACCCCATTGCCTCGCAAAAACTAAAAGTAAATAGGGAACAGGCTGAGGGGGAATAGATACTTAACAAGGGTGTCAAACTACAAAGGAACTTATACCCCCTTCTCCAGAGATAACATAATGATTGTTCTTAATTAATAAGCATACAGTCTTTATCAGTTTAACATAAATCAATGCTTTCTTTGCTCCAAAACCAAATTTAGAGTAATAGTCTGTAACCCTAAGGCCAAATGAGTCAATCATCCTGGAATACTTTTTTCTTTCGGTCATCCGAATTTTAATACTCCTTTGTATAAATTTTTATAGGCAACTCCCCTTGCCTTGGTAGATGCTCTGATAAGAGAAGAATTTCCCAGGAAATCTAGTCCTCATCCTTAATTTTATAGTAAGTCTTTTTCTGCCTGGAATTAACAGCTAGAGGAGTCAAGGCAACTTTCAAAAGGGTGGCCAAGCAGCCAAATCTAAGAACTACTTACTAATGAAATTCTATCTATGAACATCTGATCTATGATCTCCAAGAAGAAAACCTATCTAGAAGATGGGCTGATCCCTGTGATCTCCACAAAGCACTAATCTTTTGGACCTTTAAAGGGATAAGTTTTTTGAGTATCAGTCTGAGCTGAAGAAAACCACAGGCACTTTTGGCACCCTGCCCCTCATTTTTAAATACAAATGGACAACTGTGTAAGCAATTATCTGGGACAAAATGGCTCCATCCTCCTCCTCCTCTCCTTCAGATCACCCTTTCAAAATGCCCCAGTCTCTGACTGCCTTAAATCCTAGGAGGTAAAGGGTCAAGTTTGTCAGACCAACAGTGAGGGATTCCATTTTTTTGCTCTGGTTTTCAGACTGTGGCCTTGTTAGGAAGGGGAAGTAGTCGAGAGGCCAGCTGATTAGGTAACAGAGCAAGCCTCTCCATCAAACCAAATTCGAAATTAAGACAGTATTTTTTTTTGTCAAGAGGACTGAAAAAAAGGGGAAGCACTGGTGCCTTAAAAGCCTGGGGAAGCTATTATTCACAAACATAGACTCTTTCTGTCTCTTTCCCCCTTATTCAGAAAGAAATACTCAGTGAACAACTGGAACCATTAGCTACCCCATATTTGGAGACCATTATCTTAGTCATATTGGGGGGCATGCCTATTTTGAAATAGTTATGACATACCTGCCAAATGAAAACTGTTCACTATTCTTCCAATCATCAGTTTTATTATGAACATGTTAAAGCAGAGGCTACTTGAAAAAAAAAAAAGGATTACTTTTCAACTTATTAAATTTTGCTATCATGGAATGTGGTATTTGTTACTTTGTTATTTTAAACTAGAGAATCACTAAATAAAAAGGATAATGTAGGAGTGTTGCCTTATTAAATTGATTTTGAAATTTTTTCCCCTTCAGTTAATAGGCTAGATCATTTTTAAAGTAGTCTATAAGATATAAAGGAAGAGTTGTGTTATGACTCAGGACAGCTGCCTACAGTGTTCTGGTGATACTTCTGTTAGGACTAAGTTTTTATGAGTTCAAAGTTTGCTCTCCGAGAAAAAAATCAACCCCCCCCCCCCAATAGCTATAAATCACAGATCACTAAAACTTTAAAACTGGCAAAATGAGAGATCTATTCCACCACCTCCACCACTACCCAAAAAATAGAGAAAAGGCTTGGGGGAGGGGAAAAGGAAGGAAAAGAAAGAAGGAAGGATTTAAGCAACTCTAAATGTCAGATTCCCCAAGTGCATCACAAATACCTCTTCTGAACATCACAACAAGTTTGTTAGACAGATGCTGCTATTATTCCCATTTTACAGACAGGGAAATTGAAGTATCATAGAAGATTCAGAGGAAGAGAAGACAAATCTTCCATGCACATAAAATCTAATTTAAACTTTTATAACCTTGTGAACTAAAACACCCCTAAGAGACTTCAAATATCAAAATCTTATCTTACTAAAAAGTACAAAACTTTTTATCATGGTCTTGAGTTGAAAAAGTCAAAGGGAGACAGCAGCAGTGAGTTTACCTACAGGTAAGTCTGCTCTACCTATCTGCAAAAAATATATATATTCAGATAAGAAATTCTCCCAATTTGGGGCAGAAAAGACTCAGTTATTTGCAAAATAACATTTACAAACAAAGCACTGCAAAGAGAAAGTAATATGAATACACAAAGTTTTCATGAAGTAAGACTGGTTAAAGGAACCAGTGACATTAACATTGTAGCCACAAGAGCTAGTTTCACAAATCCAGCTGCCTAGGTGAGGGCTAATCCTAGTAAAATATCCTCTATCAACCCCAAGGAGATCTGAAGGCTACCAATGTGGGGATACAGGTACACTCTCTAATTATCACAAAGTCAGAAGCATTTGGCTTCTGAAAAAAAGAAAACATCCAATGTTTGCTTGAGGCTTGAAATACTGATCCCAAAGGGGTTGCTCTAAGTAACCCTTTTGAAGATTACATCAAATATCCTCCAACCACAGCTGAAAACCAAGGTGAAAGGGGAGGGAAGGGGGGGGGGAGATATGGAGACGGAAAAGGGAGATGAAAAAGAGAAAGAGTCTCTGAGACTTCTCACCCATTTACCTATTTCCTAGGGATAAGGATTGAGGGCTTATTCTGTTGCTACTCTCTATGAGCTTTGACAGGAACACAAATTTAAATACCAAATATGCACATACATGTACTAAAAAGATACCAATCCTAAGAATTGGACTTATATATTATTTTGGCCATTTAAGTTCATCACTTTGAAAAGACATGAAATAATTAAAGTTAAGTATAACTTCTTCCTTTCTTTTAATAAATGGTCAGCTCTAAATTGGGAAAAATACAGAATATAGTCAACAAAGACTGGCTTAATAGTCATTAAAGATGAGTTGGCATCCACCTTTGGAATTTACTAGTTGATGTGGTATATGTCTATCATGGCACACTATTGTTCTATTAGAAACCAGGAGGGATGGGAATTCAGGGAAGCCTGGAGGGATTTGCATGAACTGATGCTGAATGACATGAGCAGAACCAAAAAAACACTGTATACCCTAACAGCAATATGGGGGTGATGATCAACCTTGATGGACTTGGTCATTCCATCAGTGCAACAACCAGGGACAATTTGGGGCTGTCTACAATGGAGAATATCATCTGGATCCAGAGAAAGAACTATAGAGTTTGAACAAGGACTATTACCTTAAATTTAGAAATAAAAACTGATATCGTATTGTCTGATCTTGCTATCTCTTATACTTTGTTTCTTCCTTAAGGATATGATTTCTCTCTCATCACATTCAATTTGGATCAATGTATACCATAGAAACAATGTAAAAACTGGCAAATTGCCTTCTGTTGGGGGTGGGGGGAGGGAGTAAAATTAGGGGAAAAATTGTAAAACTCAAAATAAAATCTTAAAAAAAAAAAGAAATTTACTAGTTGAGTCAAAAAATAAGCAAATATAACACTCTCTGGATCTTAATTTCCTTAACTGTAAAATGGGGGAGAAAGGAGAGAGAGGTAGACTGACTAGATGGTCTCTTAAGAACCTTCCAGCACTAAAAATCTATTTTCTTATTGTATATTAAATTCTCTACTTAATTTTTTTATTTAACCAATCCACAGAGGGGAAAAAAATCTCTTCTTTATGAAACCAAGCTAAAGATAAAAATATTTGATTTGAAGGAAAAAAAATTAGAAATCTTCCCTGTTTATCTATACCTGACATTATAAAACCCATATTCAATACATCAAGGTTCTTTATTCCTAGCACGCTATCATTCTGTTTTTTGAGAATGCCACAAAAAAACTTAAAACTATGTTACATCAAAAGCAACACTCAAATCTGGAAACAGTAAAAGAAAATAATGTCCAAATTAGTGAAATGTTTTAAATAATTTTTAAAACCTTTGCTTATAAGGCACTTTATAACTTAACACTATTTATAGAGTACAGTTTATAAAGTCTATTATTTATACTACTCTAAAAAATAGTTTAATATTTGTTCATTATATATGTCTATATGATTACACATATTATATATGGGTGTGTGTGTGTAAACACACACATATTCCCAAAGCAAATGAAAAGATGCTATTTATTTCAAAATTTTTACTTAAAAAGCAAAATATAGAGCACTTTATGAATCAATGTAAAAGTCAAATCAAGAAACTGTTTTGAGCATTTTATTACCTGAGTAAAAACAAGATTTAAATGGATACAAATAGGGTCTTACTTAGGATATAACTTATCAAGGGTGTTTGTTCCTATACAGAATACAAGTTTCCCCACAGAACACTAGTAATGAAAGATGTAGGTTAACTGGCTTAAGGATAGTTAAGTATAGATGATGTTCTCAAATCTCAGACATAAATAACTCAGTATTAATCTGTATGTATACTATACCCAATCCATATAGAAGGCCTTTAACCTAGGTTCACACAAATACTAAGCCAAATGACATTTTAAGAGTCAATGATGGGGGGGCGGCTAGGTGGTGTTGGGGGCGGCTATGGTGTAGTGGATAAAGCACCGGCCTTGGAGTCAGGAGTACCTGGGTTCAAATCCGGTCTTAGACACTTAATAATTACCTAGCTGTGTGGTCTTGGACAAGCCACTTAACCCCCATTTACCTTGCAAAAAAAAAAAACCTAAAAAAAAGAGAGTCAATGATGGGGCGGCTAGGTGGCGCAGTGGATAAAGCACTGGCCCTGGAATCAGGAGTACCTGGGTTCAAATCCGGTCTCAGACACTTAATAATTACCTAGCCGTGTGGCCTCGGGCAAGCCACTTAACCCCACTGCCTTGCAAAAACCTAAAAAAAAAAGTCAATGACCTCAAAAAGGATACAATGCGCTGTTCCTAGGCTACAACCTGGAGAGGGAAGAAGCACAGCAGAGAGCAATACTAGATCTAACTTATGAGATTCAACACTGTAGAATGAGCAATTTATCCCTGTATTGACTCTCAACTGAAAAGATTTTCTACTGGTTCTGCTAGTTTCAGAAGTTCACAAAGCAGGATTGGCAATACCCATATATATATATATATATATATATATATATATATATATATATATATATACACACACACACACACACATACATATATATACATATATGTACATATATATACACATACATATATATACATATATGTACATATACATATCCAGAAGAATTCCAAGAAAATTTATGGTCAAGCATAGTTTAATGAATCAAAATTAATACTACTTATTATTAGGTTCCAAGAAAATTCAGCCAATACTGTTCTCAACCTCACACCACCAACCAAACTTTCCAAATGAAGGAAGCAAAGTCCTATATAAAATACTAATACTGCAGCTAGGTGGGTCAGGGATAGACTGCTAGGTCTGGAGTCAGAAAGATTCATTTTCCTGAGTTCAAGTCTGGTCTCTGACATTTATTAGCTGTGTGACCCTGGGCAAGTCACTTAACCCTGGATGCCTCAGTTTTCTCATTTGTAAAATGAGCTGGAGAAGGAAATGGCAACCACTCCAGCATAAGCACCAAAGGGGGGAGGGGCATAACACAAACTAAAACCTTTGAACAAACATACTATTATTCAAACCCATTACTATACTGAGGAATTATACTAGAATAACTTTCAACCTGACAAAGTTGAGCAGAAAAGAATTATTTGCAATCAGGGGAATGACTTCTCTATCAAATGAAACTCATTCCAGGTTTAAAAAAAAAAAGACAATACAGTCTAAGAATTTGGAACATTAGATGTGCTCCACACAACTTTAAGAATAGTCCCTTCAAGGGCAGCTAGATGATACAGTGCACAGAGCACCAGCCCTGGAGAACCTGAGTTCCAATCTGACCTCAGATGCTTAATAACTGCCTAGCCGCATGACTTCGGGCAAGTCACTTAACCCCATTGCCTTAAATAAATAAAATTTAAAAAGAAAAAGGAAGAATAGTCCCTTCAAACCATAAGAAAAGAGATACAATACAATCAAAAACTAGTAATTATTTTCTGCTCACCTGATAGTTTAGATCCTCTACTAGTATACCAATCCTTTTTTTCTATAATGGTCTCCCCCTTCACATACATACTCATATATTTTAATCAAAAGTTAATTGTAACAAAACAACCTGCAAAAATGAACAGAAGCAAGGGAAGGAAAGGGGGGAAAAGAAGGGAATGAGTAACTTTTCCGTTTCCACTGACTAACAAATTGGCCTATGTACCTAAGATAATGATACTGAGCAACTCGGAGTCTGATTAGCACTTATTTTCAATGTCAATATAAAAAGCTCTCTTTATAAGAACCTTTTAATGCAATCTACCTAAAAGAACAATCTATCCTGTATAAGGATTTGAGATGCCTCCCTAGAAGTGCCTGAATGGATTGTGCCTTGTCTCAGAATCTACATAACTACTGACCTTGTGCCCTCATCAAATAAAACTGGATCCTTAATAAACCCTCATTATTCTAATATTACATAATCCATTGCATCTGGAGGAAAAGTACAAGGAGTGCTTTCCATCTCCAACAAATATAGGAGCTAACCAATACAAACCTCCCACCAAAGCTTTCAAAATTCTTTAAGAAGCTATTCAATCTAATACAGTTAAAATTAGAAGGGAAAAACAGGTAACTGGGGTAAAAAAAATTTTGCAACAAGTTTCTTTCATAATAGTCTCATATCCAAGAAATGAACTGAATCAGATTTATAAGAAAATGACTCATTTCTCAAGAAATACATGGGAAAAGGATATGAACAGGCAATTTCAAATCTATGCTATTACCGACCACACAAAAAAGTGCTCCAAATCATTAACAATTAGAGAAATGCAAAATAAAGGAACTGAGATTCTACCTCATACCCATCAGATTGGCAAAGCTGATCCAAAAAAAAAAAAAAAGAAAGAAAATCACAATTGTTAAATAGGTTTTAGGAAAATAGAAACATCAAATCATCACTGTTGAAGCTGTGAAATGCTCCAGTCATTCTAAAAGGGTGGGGGGGCTGCAAGGCATTTTTTTTATTGTAGTAGTTGTAGCTATATTATTATTAATGAAGGAAAGAGAACAGGAGAGCCAAAAACAAAACATAGACAAGAAGGTTTAAAGTTTGAACTTAAGTTATCTTAAACAAGGAAAAGGTCAAAATAGGTTAAAAAACAAAGTTTTACATTCACATTCAACTTTTAATAGACGGGACTCATTAAATCTTGAAAAGCTATTAGAGAGTCCCTTCTCACCAGGAGGGACAGGAATTCAGGGAAGCCTGGAGGGATTTGCATGAACTGATACTGAATGAGATGAGCAGAACCAGAAAAACACTGTACACCCTAACAGCAACATGGGGGGTGATGTTCAACCTTGATGGACTTTCTCATTCTATCAGTGGAACAATCCGGGGACAACTTAAGGCTGTCTGCAATGGAGAATACCACCAGATAAAGACCCGTGGAGTCTGAACAAAGTTCAAGGATTATTCCCTTTAATTTAGAAAAAAAAATAGATTATCTTATTGTCTGATCTTATTAGCTCATACTTTTTGTTTCTTCCTTAAGGATATGATTTCTCTCTCATCACACTCAATTTGGATCAATGTACGCCATGGAAACAATGTAAAGACTGACAAATTTCTTTCTGTAGGGCATGGAGGGAGGGAAGTAAGATTGGGGGAAAATTTATAAAACTCAAAATAAATAAAATCTTTAACAAAAAAAAGTTCCTTCTCAAACCACTCCCAACAAGTTCCTTACTTAAGTCAAAGGAATTTCTCAGTGATCAATACACTAAAATCCCCAAGGAATTCAGGAAAAGGTTCAATTATTCACCATACAACCTTGTGGTGGGTCAAAACTCTCATTCCTTCAGGGTATGGGGAAGGAAATGTCCTTAACTTGTGAGCAACTGGTTACCCAGAAACCTTAGCTTTAGTTCTAGACCTCTGGCCATATTTCTTTCTAAAGGGAAAAATCTGTAAGGACTTTAGGTTAGAGAAATACTATTCATATCATATTCATTTTCTGTTCAAGTAAATAGAAAAGCTATCATTTTAGCTTCTACAAAAGTGACTTGGCCAGAATTACAAAACCAGTAAGTGTCAAAGGTTGAACTTGAACCCAGTTCTTCCTTACAGTTGAGGATAGTACTCTAGCCTCTCTATCAAGCTTCCTCCCTAGTTCTTTTTCTAAAGTGGTCCTACTAATAGCTGTTCCCCTCCCCTCCCCACCCCAGGCTCTGTCCTGGGTCCCCTTCTCTTTTCACTTTATCCTAAGACATTTGATTACCTCATCGGTTCTCATGGGTTCAATTATCATCTCTGTAAATGATTTCCCAGATTTATACACACATGCACATATGTGTGTGTGTATGTGTTTGTGTCCATCCAACTTTAGGCTCTCTCATGAGCTACAGTCTTGTATCACTAAGGGCCTCTAAGATCCCTTGAAATAAATGTACTATAGACATCTCAAATTTGATATATCCAATACCAGCAATCCACTAGACAAGCACTAAACTCAGGCAAGATCTAAATTAAAAATGAGTCTCCATTTCAAAGCCAAACAAGAATTTAATTGGATTATGCAATTTCAAATTAGCCTCACCTCAGACAGCCTCATTATTGTGCAAATGATTTGACTATCATAATATAGCCCATACATACCCATACTGATTGTCTATCCAGTAACTTGATCTTCTTTATATTTGAATGTATTCTCTCTAGGGGAAAAATGTGAGTTCTTTAACTTAAACCCTCAATTCATTCAAGGTTATATGCAGTAAATATTCCCCCAGAAAGTTTTTCAGAACAAGAGATATCAGTTTCCCCAGTACTATCCATTCACCTGAGTAGTTCTCTTCCTGTTAAACTTAATTTCAAACTTTTCTAAAGTCTCAGCATAATAATAGTCAGAATCTCACTTGTAACTAGACAATGCAGAGGTATAGTTCCAATTACACTGGAAATGAAAAAGGAGGCAGCTCAATCTTGTAGTTGGCAATCTATTATGCCAGCCTCCACATATTAAAAGCCCCTAGAGAATCATTTCCAGAGCATTAGGAAGTTCCTCTCTGAAGGACTTAAAAGGGAAAGGGAACAATCATTTATTAAACCCCATACTATGAGCTAAGTACATTACAATTATTATCTCATTTGATCCTCACCACAAGCCTGAGAGTAACTGTCAGTCAATAAACATTTATTAAGGGGCGGCTAGGTGGCACAGCGGATGGAGCACCGGCCCTGGAGTCAGGAGTACCTGAGTTCAAATCCTGCCTCAGACACTTAACAATTACCTAGCTGTGTGGCCTTGGGCAAGCCACTTAACCCCATTGCCTTGCAAAAAAAAAAAAAAATCTAAAAAAAAATAAAATAAAATAAACATTTATTAAATGGCTAATTTTGTGCCAGATATGATGATGATGATAATGAGATAATGATGCCTGTCCCTTAGTTCTCAAAGAAGATCATGACAGCAGGGCCGTGATACCCTGACAAGCACATGAATTAGATTTCAGTGAGGGGATGCTGTGCTAAGTCACCAGTCTCACTTTTTCCTCCAGAGTCATCTGGGTTCAGTGGCCAAATATGAAACAGGATGACTGGAGTTGGCCCTGGATGTGAGGTAATCAGGATTAAGTGACTTGCCCAAAGTCACACAACTAGTAAAATTATACATCTGAGGCTGAATTAGAATTCCTGTCCTTCTGACTGCAAGGTCAGTGCTCTATCCACTGCATCACCTAGCTGCCATGATGTGATGCTAAGTCCTATGAATACAAAAAAAGAGCCAAAAGCCAATCCCTGCCCTTATGGAGCTGATAATCTAATGGAAGAGACAATAGATAAATAATGAATATGCAAATAATTTAAATATAAGAAAAATAGAAAATAACTGAGGGAATGAGCTAGAATTAAAGGGGTTTTTTCCATAGAAAATGTGGTTTTAACTGAGACTCGGGATACCTCGATAAAATAGTGGAAAGAATGCTGGGCCTGAAGCCAGGAAGACTCATTTTCCTGAGTTGAAATCTGGCCTCAAACACTTACTAGCTGTGTGACCCTGGACAAATCACTTCACCAAGTTTACCTCAATTTCATCTGTCAAATGACCTGGAGAAGAAAAGAGCAAGTCATTTCAATATCTTTGCCAAGAAAACCCCAAATGAGAAAAGCAGATACAACTAAAACAACTGAACAATAACAAATAAAGGAAGCTAGTTTGCAGGGATAAGGAAGAACATTTCAGGACATCCAGAGAAAATGCCCAGAGCTAACAGATATAGAGGTCTCATTCTGAAATAGTAAAGAGGTCAATCACTGGTTTGAATAATGGGGATGGGGGGGGCAGGGCTAAAACTAAAAAGGTAAGAAGGGGACTAGGTTATGAAAGAGCTTTAAATGCCACACAGAAGGTTTTGTCTTTGATCCTGGAAGTGAAAGGGAGTCACAGGAGTTTAAGAGAGATGGAGTAGGAGAGATGATGTGGATGGACCTGCATTTTAGAAAAATCACTCTGGTTGTTGAATAAAGAATGGGGCTGGGAATGGGGAAAGACTTGAGGCAGCCCAGTACTGGGACAGTGCAGCTGTGAGGTGATGAGGGTCTGCACCAGAGGAGAGTCAGTGGAGGGGACATAGGAGAGGAAGAAGAATCAGAGATATTGCAAAGGTGAAACAGAGCTTGGCAACAGACTGAATAATGGGGAAAGAAGGAAGAAAGTGAGGAGTTGAGAACAACACATAGGTTGTAAGCCTGAGGAAACTAAACTCAACTCTTCTAGACTCCAGGTCCAGAATGCTACCCAATTGTGTTAACAGCTGCTTCCTAACCCATATAGCTGTGAAAAGATGGAGATTTGCACCAATAGAGTTAATGAGATTCACAGATCTATTAAAATGTAATTGCCACTAGTTCAATGCCTCCTTCTGACTCAAGTATACAGAAAATGCAAAGAATTGAATACCTTATCCCTATCAGAAATCACACTGTTTCATACATTTAACTCATCCCTTAAAACAAAACTCCCGGGTCCACAAAGCCAAGTTCTTAACCCACACAATCACCTTAATCAAAAGCATTGAGCTTAACCAAAGAATAAAAAATAGGAACAATTAAAATATTCTTAAATGGTATTAATAATCTTAAATACATTGAGCAAGCATTTTGCCCTCTATACAAGCTACTCTGTAAGATGCCTTGGCAATCCAAATCTACATGATTCCTGCCTTCAAGAAGGGGAGGGGAAATAAGATACATACACAAATAAATATAAAACAATTTTTAAAAAAAGCAACATATCCATCTAATTGGAAAAATTAACATAAATAAAAAATGATAAAATATTAAGGAAGACGCATAAAAACAGGCAATTAATGCACCATTGGTGGAACTATGGTCCAGTCATTCTGGAAAACAATTTGAAAGTATGCCCCAAAAGTCATTGAATTGTACATTGATGCAGTAGTAACAGAATATACCCCAAAGGAGTTCAAAGAAATAGAACCCACACATATAAAAAAATATTTTTATAGAACTATTTTTTTTTTGTGGAATCAAAGGACTGAAAACTAATGGAGGGGCGGCTAGGTGGCGTAGTGGATAAAGCACCAGCCCTGGAGTCAGGAGTACCTGGGTTCAAATCCGGTCTCAGACACTTAATAATTACCTAGCTGTGTGGCCTTGGGCAAGCCACTTAACCCCATTTGCCTTGCAAAAAAAAAAAAGAAAACTAATGGAGTATTTCTCATTTGAGAAATGGCTGAACAAATTATAATATATGATTATAATATTAAAGCATAAGAAATTATGAGAGTCTTAGAGAAATCTGGGGAAGATCTGTATAAACTGATGCAGAGTAAAGCATGCAAAACAAAATAATTTATATAAAATTTTGAGCAATGCAATAGCCCAATATTGGGCCAGGGGACCAATAATGATACCTTTTTACCATCTACGCAGAAGATAATAAATTCTTAGATATAGAAACGTCTATTTTTGGACGTGGCCAAGGTGAGAATTTGTTTTGCTTAAATATGAATATCTACTATAAGGATTTTGTTTTCATTTTTTTTTTTTCCCTTTATGGTTGGGAAGAAGGAGGGAGCTGGAGAAGATAGTGGAGAAAGTAAATGCTTTCTAAACTGAAAAAAAATTTTAAAAATAGAAAAAAGTGTTGAGAAAAGTCATTGCTTAACCTCTAGCTAGTGCACAAAAGGCACTAAAAGATATAGAAGTAGCACCTGCACTAAGAAGGTAATAGATGGTTGGAACAGCATCAGAATAGAGGGTGAAATACAATCCAGACAGAGAGAAAAAGCACAAATAAATGAGTAAGGCAGAACAATGCAAGCATGGTCAAGATAGAGAATTATTTGGTTAACACACAGGTTATATGTGTTTAAGAGAATAACAGAAAATAAAATTGTCAATGTAAATAAGAAACAGTTAATAGAAAGCCTAAAAATGTAATACAAAAGAGTGTGGACTTGATTTTATAAGAAAGGGAAGCAAACTAATGGTTTTTGATCAAAGGAGTAACATGATCATAATCTTGCTTTTAGAAAGACTGAGAGGCAAGGAAGACCAGATAAGATAATGAAACAACTGGAAAAGATTAGGTACAAAAGAAATAGTACATGATTATCATCATCTATTGTTTAATAAACCCAAAGATTCTAGCTTCTGGGATAAGAATTGACTATTGGACAAAAATTGCTGGGAAATAGTATGGCAGAAACAAGGCAAAGACCAACATTTCATACCCTATACCAAGGTGAGGTCAAAAAGGGTACATGAATTACTATCTAAATTTTAGACATAAAGGGTGATACCAAAAACTAATTAGGAATAGTTTATATGTCAGATCTATGGAGAGGGGAAGAAGTTCTGACAACACAAGACATAAGAGAATATTATAAAATGCAAAATGGATAATTTTGATGACATTAAATTAAAAAGATTTACACAAACAAAACAAAACCAACCACGATTAGAAGGAAAGCAGAAAGCTGGGAAACAATTTTTACAGTCAGTATTTCTGATAAAGGCTTCATTTCTAAAATATATAGAGAACTGAGTCAAATTGATAAGAATACAAGTCATTCCCCTATTGATGAATGGTCAAAGGATATGAATAGTTTTCAGATGAAATTAAAACTATCTATAATCATATAAAAACTGCTCTAGGGGCGGCTAGGTGGCGCAGTGGGTAAAGTACCAGCCCTGGAGTCAGGAATACCTGGGTTCAAATCCGGTCTCAGACACTTAATAATTACCTAGGTGTGCGCCCTTGGGCAAGCCACTTAACCCCATTTGCCTTGCAAAAACCTTAAAAAAAAAAAAAGAAAGAAAAAACTGCTCTAAATCACTACTGATTAGAGAAACGCAAATTAAAATGAAGTACCACCTCACATCTCTCAGATTGGCTAATATGACAGAAGATATAAATGATAAATGTTGGAGGGGATATGAGAAAACTGGGAACACTAATGCATTGTTGATGGAGTTGTGAACTGATCCGACTATTCTGGAGAGCAATTAGGAATTGTCCCAATTGCCCCAAAGGGTAATGAAACTGGGCATACATACCCTTTGATCTATCAATGCCACTAAGTCTGCATCCCAAAGAGATCATTAAAAAAGAGAAAAGAACCCACATGCACAAAAGTATTTTTTAATAACTCTGTGGTGGCAAAGAATTGGAGATTGAAGGGATGCCCATCAATTGGGGAATGGCTGAACAAATTGTTATATATAAATGTGATGGAATACCATTTCTCTCTAAGAAATCATGAGCAGGCAGATTTCAGAAAAACCTAGAAAGTGTTGAGTGAAGTGAGCAGAACCAAGAGAACAATGAACACAATTAACAGTAACAGTATGATGACCTTTATGACAAACTTAGCTCTTCTCAGCTATACAGTGGTCCAAGACAATTCCAAAAGACTTGTGATGGAAAATACTATTCACCTGCAAAGAAAGAATCATGGAATCTGAATGCAGACCAAAGCACACTATTTTCATTTTTAAAATCTTTTTTTCTTTTTTCTTTCTCATGTTTTTTTCTCTTTAATTCTGATTCTTCTCACATAATATGAAATTATGTTAAATATGACACTATATATATTATATATATAATATATATGCTATATTGGATTATTTGCTGTCTTGGGAGGAAGAAAAGGAAGAGGAGGAAGGAAAAAATTTGGGACTCAGAACCATTGATAACATTCTTGTCAATTTAATACATTTGAACATTAAATAGATTAATAAAAAATAAAAAGATGATACAACTCCAGGAAATTGGGATAAAACTCAATTAAGATAACAATGAGAATGGAAAGAAGGGAAAAAAATGTTTCATCTGCAAAAAAAAATGGAAAAGCCAATAACAAATATAGGAATTTACAAAGACAAAGAAAGAGGATAAGCTCCCTTTGAATAATGCTGGCCATTTCTACCTGGTTGCCTTGCTAACCATTAGATTCAAATGTCAATATCAAGATGAAAGTAATATTTAGAGCTAACAATTTAGGAGTCATGTTTATAATCAATAGCTGAGTAGATGAATTTGTTTAAAAGGAAAAATAGATGAAAAGATTAAGGAAAGAATTAGAGGGAGTAAACAAGAAATTACTGAAAAGAGACTAGAATAATAGTCAGAATAGGAAAAAGAGGTATCATGGAAGTCAAGGGATGAAAATTCAAAGAAGGGGTAGTAAGAATCAAATGCTGCAAATTAAAGCTTCTCTGAGGTACCACCTCACACCTCTCAGACGGCCCAATATGACCAGAAAGGATAAGGATCATTGTTGGAAGGGTTGTGGGAAATCTGGGACACTATTACACTGTCGTGGAGCTGTGAACTCATCCAACCCTTCTGGAGAGCTATTTGGAACTATGCCCAAAGGGCAACAAAAATGTGCATACCCTTTGACCCAGCAATACCACTATTGGGTCTATATACCCTGAAGAGATGATGAAAAAGGGTAAAAACATCACTTGTTCAAAAATATTTATAGCAGCCCTGTTTGTGGTGGCAAAGAATTGGAAATCAAGTAAATGTCCTTCAATTGGGGAATGGCTTAGCAAACTGTGCTATATGGATGTCATGGAACACTATTGTTCTATTAGAAAACAGGAGGGACGGGATTTCAGGGAAGCCTGGAGGGATTTGAATGAACTGATACTGAGTGAGATGAGCAGAACCAGAAAAACACTGTACACCCTAACAGTAACATGGAAATGATGTTCAACCTTGATGGACTTGCTCATTCCCTCAGTGCAAAATCAGGGACAATTTTGGGCTGTCTTGCAATGGAGAATACCATCTGTATCCAGAGAAAGAACTGTGGAGTTTGAACAAAGTTCAAGGACTATTCCCTTTAATTTAGGAAAAAACCAGATATCTTATGTCTGATCTTGTTATCTCTTATACTTTTTGTTTCTTCCTTAAGGATATGATTTCTCTCTCATCACACTCAATTTGAAACAATGTAGAACATGGAAACAAAGTAAAGACTGACAAATTGCTTTCTGTGGGGGGGGGGAGTAAGATTGGGGGAAAAATTGTAAAATTCAAATAAAATGGGGGCGGCTAGGTGGTACAGTGGATAGAGTACCCGCCCTGGAGTCAGGAGAATCCGAGTTCAAATTTTACCTCAGACACTTAATAATTACCTAGCCATGTGGCCTTAGGCAAGCCACTTAACCTCACTGCCTTGAAAAATCTAAAAAAATAAAATAAAATAAAATAAAATAAAATCTCTAATTTAAAAAAAAATTTAAAAAAAAAGAATCAAATGCTACAAAGAAATCAAGAAGAACAAAGTTCAAAAAAAGTCCCGTTAGTTTTGGAGATAGCAATGGTTATTTCTGAAAGAACTATTTCAGTAGAATGATGAGGGCAGAACAAAGAAAACAAACAGTGGAAAGAGCAGGAGCTGAGGAAGTAGCAGCAGAAAGAGTATATAAACTAGGCAATAAATGGAAAGAGTCAAGAAATTTGGAGAGGGAGGAAAATAAAGGTCACTTAAACTTATTTTTAGGCAACAGAGTCAGTGGAGGGAGAATCATTTTGCAAGAAAGAGAATGGATAAAGTAATGGATTGAACTTCAATAGGAGAGGAGAAAAGACGGAATTACCACCACATACTCATAAGTAAACTATGGAAAGGAAGAGTAACACAAAGATGAGTGAAGAAAATGTAATGTTCAGATGAAGAGAAAGAAGCTGAAGGAGCTTACTATTAGATGGTCTATATCTTCTCAAAAGAGGAGGCAAGATCATCCATCAACTGAAATTAAGAGAATAGGGCCTGGCATGTTGGAACATAACACTCTCAAATGTTCCTCTTGCTACAAATCATGTACATCAACCTTTCCTACTAATAATTTCCCCCCAAAATTGACATCTATTTGCAGTTATACCTTTGTCTCCTTATGACCAAACAATCTGGTTTGTTAGATTTTGTGTGAATGTATTTAAATTGGTTGAGTCAATCAATAAACATTTATTAAGTGTTAACTAAGTGACAGATTCTATACCAAGCACTGAGAATATAAAAGCAAAATCACAGTCCCTGCCCTCAAGGAGCTCACAGTTGTTGGAGGGGGGAAGACAACACACATACAAAAATGAAGGTATGTAAGGTGTGTGTGTATATGTGTGTGTGTGTGTGTGTGTGTGTGTGTGTGTGTGTGTGTGTATATATATATATATATATATATTAGGTAATCTCAGAAAAAAAGTACAGGGGGGCAGGAATGGGGGAAAAAAGAGGAAAAAAACATACTGAGAAATGACTACTGAAGAAGCATGGAAATTCTGAAATGAGATATGAGTTGAGAAAAAGGTGAAAAGAAGGAAAAGTCTCTCAGGCATGGATAACACCCAGAAGTCTAGAAATGGAGCTCAAACAGGGCAGCCAGTGTTACTGGATCACAGAGTGCAAAGAAGGAAGTAATGTGTAAGAAAACTGGACAGTAGGAAGAAGCCAGACTTAAAACAAGAAGTCACTCTCTTTAAAAAGTAATAATAATTCAATGTAGATAGAGCTACCATACCTGCAGGCTGGACAGCCTCCAACAACTACTATGGTACTGGAAGGCTGGAACACACCTTGTGGTTGAATATTGTAGGATCCAGGTGTATATGCAGGCCGACCTATCAGGAACAATCATCACATCCAAGGAAAGAGAAGAGGAAAGGGGGAAAAAATGAATATTTCATAAAACTCAATCCTAAAGAACCAACAAAACTAAATTTCCTTACTCTTATTTGATGGGGGAAGGGGAGGAGGGAAAGCAAAAATGGCAGTTTCCTAAAGAGAAGATGTCTCACAATATGCATATTGTACAGTTTCTCATTAATAACCAAAAAAATAGGTGAAAATCACCTGGTTTGTAAAATATTCAGCATCAGGTCTAAAAATACCTGAGTTTAAGTCTGTAATAATCAATACTTCATTTCAAGGCAGATTATTTAAAATATGATGGGAATAACATAGATTTGTATCTTGATTTATGATATATGAAGCAGCTTTCTTCACTATTCTGGGTTGAATGATATGAATATTATTACACTAATTGGCACCTATTAGCCAAAAAAAAGCGTCACCTCAGTTTCAGGTGCACTCCAGTACTTGCATTTGAGTCAATAACAGACTTCATTTGAGCTGGCTAAACTCACTTATTAAAAGTGTATTCAGGTTAGTGCAAGCACAATAACTGGCCCCGTAAGAACTACTTATAAAAGATCCTTAATAGCTAGATTCAAAGACCATTTATCACAATTTTAACCAGTAGTCTAATGTTTATCTTACATTTGCATTCAAATGGTGACAGGATGTGTCAGTAGTGCTTACCAGTTCAACTTCAGGTTCACTTTTCAAGTTAAACAGTAACCTGAGTACTAAAAACAAGGTGAAGGAAAAGAAAGACAGCCACCTCAAAAAGAGCACTCTTTCAAGCCATGGACTGAGGCAACACTAATCTTTCACTATTATTTCTCTCAGAGAACTTGAAAGGGAACCATAAATACAAGTAAAATCTCCAGGCAGAGTAAAGGGAAGTGGAAAGTTAAAAAGTCTCATAAAGAGGATATGCTAGAAAAGGACAAGTATTTATTTCCCCATCACCAGAGAGACTGAGCCAAAACATAGAAACTCTGGATTCAGTGATACAACTATGCTGAAATTACAAACCCAAATATTCAAATAAAGTTAGGCATGTTTCCTTTAAAATAGTTACCACATTCAGCAAAGCTTCTACTAATGCCCTACTCTGAGTGTGGCATGGGTAGTGACCTTGGGTTATCTAAGAAGGCTGCCAGGAGAGCACAAGCTCTGTCTGGCAGGTCCTTCCAAGCTGGAAAGGCTGGGATAACAGGCTGTCCTGGAAGGGGCAGTCCGGCTAAGTTTGGAAAGGGCCTGTCACCAGAAGGTTGGCCACCAGGTGTTTTTTTTTCCCCCCAGCCACAGCAACTTATGAAGGCCATCAAATACACGAGGGCATAAAGATGAAATCTGCTATTGGTGAAGCAAGAACCCACACAAAAGATGTTAGGGATCCTTGGACTTGGTGAATGCCACTCTTCACATACAAAGATTAGAAAGAACACAAATATTAACTAAAGTCTCCAGAAGTCGATAAAACTCAACTCCAAACAACTACATACACCTCTCCACCAAAAAGACTTCTAAAGTTGAAGTTAGATGAGTTGCAAAGAATCGATTTGAGCCTGCCACCTTTTCTAAGGAGTGAAGTGGGAGTAAGCTGGTATCAGGGAGAACAAATAACAAGGAAAAGCCACAACCTGTCCCTTAGAGAGTTCACCATGCAGGAGGAGTTCTTTCTTTCCAAGACCTCCAGAGAATACGAGCTCCCAGTCCCAGAGACAAAGAAGGAAGGGAAACAAGGCAAAGGCCAAAGCCACACTAAGGAAATACTAGCTAACTCTAATCTTACTCCAAGTTGTTCAAAAGTGAAACATCTCATCTTAGGCCCAAGTACCCAGACTGTTTTCTCAATATTTTTTTTTCGGACTGTTATGAATAATTCCTTCGCTGGCAACAGAAGCAGCTATTCTACAAGCCAGTGGTGTTATTCACACTTGCTAATAAATAATTTCCACTTGAAACAAGTGACTTCAGCAACCCAGAAATCTTGTTACCAGCCCAGATGAGGTCTGCATTCCTAAACCAACTCCTCTTAATACACAGAGGTAGGCACTCTACAAACTAAAAATAAGCTAAGTCTAGTGAGATGAGAGTGCATTCTAGGCAGTGCTAACTGGGCAGCGGCTAACTACCCAGTAATAAAGGGCATAATCCCAAGGGATGGTTTGTACCATCCCCAAAAGGTTTCCGAGTTTGTTCCCCACGCAGCCCCCCCCCCCCCGGCGGTCTGGGAAGCTTCCAGGCCAGAAGTTGTGGCCTCGGGCATCCGGGCCGCCCGCAGTCCTGGCAGAGAGGCGAGCATGCAGCTCGCGGGCAGAGCGGGCAGAGCGCGCGGGCAGCGCGGGCAGAGCGCGCAGGCCGCCCCATGCATACAAAGAGGAAACTTGAAGGCTGAGAGCGTCTCCGCGGGGAAGAGAGTTTCGAGTGAGCCTGGAAAAGTCTGCCTCTGCCGGGGCTTTGTGCCCCTCGGCAGATGCCCCCCCGCCCCCGGGATCCCCCCACGGCCAGGCGGGGCACGGGCACAGCGGGGCAGGGAGGGGCTCGCGGGTGGCCGACTCCGGCCGGCTGCCCCCAGGGCCGGCGGGGACCCACCTGCAACGCCGTAAGGGTAGGGCGGCGGGGGCTGGAAGCCGGCTTGGAAGCCCGGCTGGAAGCCCGGCTGCAGCCCGGGCTGGGCAGGGGCGCCCGGGATGGCCCCGTAGTCGTGGCGCCCGTAAGCGTAGTCGCCCTGGCCGGCCTCCAGGTTGTAGGCAGGTGGTCGCTCCTGCAGCAGGGGCTTGTTATCCATGGCGGGGCGCGGGGCGCGGGGCGCGGGGCGCGGGGGGCGGCACCCGGAGCGGCGGCGCGGCGTCCTCCTCCTCCTCCTCCGGGCTCGAGCCTCCCCACTCGGCGGCGGCTCTAGGCTGCAGCCCCGGGGAAGCCCGGGCGCCACTGCCCCCGCCCCCTGCGCGCGGCCCCGCGGGGGATTCCCTCCGCCCGCTCCCCGCGGCCCCGCGGCGCGGCTGCAGGCGGAGCGGGGCGGCGGAGCGGGGCGGCGGGGCCGGCGGAGCGGGGCGCGGGGCCGGCGGGGCGCGGGGCCGGCGGGGCGCGGGGCCGGCGGGGCGCGGGGCCGGCGGGGCGCGGGGCCGGCGGGGCGCGGGGCCGGCGGGGCGCGGCCCGGACCCCAGCCCTTCCAACTCCGGAGCGAGGGGCGTGGAGGGCCCGGGAAGGAGGGGCAGTGGCGCGCGCTCGCGAGCGCGTGTCTGGCTGGGCGCGCGCGGCTGCTGGCTCCCGCCGCTCCCGCGCGCAGCCCGAGGGCTCGGGCCGCCTCTCCGGCTCCCGCTTCCCGGGCGGGTCACAAGACTGGGGGTCACGTGTCCTTGCTCCCCGAGGGGGGAGGGGAGGGGGCGGGAACGAGCGCCAGAGTCTTAAAGGAGCCGCACCCTCGGCTCCCCACTTGCTCCTCTTTCCCTCCACCTGTTGGCTCGGAGCCGGGGAGGGGGTCGGCCTCGGCGCCCCCGCCCGCCCCGACCGAGAGTGGCGGGCCTCGCACCCGGGCCACGCCGACACACTCACTGTCTCCCGCCGGACCCCCAGCTCTAGCCCCAGATGCCCCGACCCCCCGCCCTTTCCCTTCTGGCCCGGGGGGAGGGGCATTTCCCAAGCAGCCTCCCACCCGCGCCCCACTCTGCTCCCCAAGCCTGGCATGGGGCTGCCTCCCTCGGGGTGCCAGACGCGCCCCCCACCCGCTCACGGGGGCCCCCACGGACCTGCCAGCCGAAGGGAGCCCCGTCCTCCGGGAGGGCACGCGCGGGCGCGCGCGCGCACACACACACACACACACACACACACATACACGCACACACGCGTACACACGCACACACACACGCATACACACACACGCATATACACGCACACACGCGCGCACACACACGCCCGCGCACACACACGCCCACGCACACACACACGCATACACACACACGCCCACGCGCGCACACACACGCATATACACGCCCACGCACACACACGCATACACACGCACACACGCATACACACGCCCGCACACACACACGCATACACACGCACACACACACACCACGTGGTGGCCACCCCCAAAGCCGCTCCGCTTCCTCCCCACCCCCACACAAGTCACATTCCAGGCGTATCAGGGCTCTGCGAGCCCCCCACACACACACCGACACCCACGTGCTGGCGGCCCGGGGCTCCATTCCTTCCCCACACAGAGGCACGTTCCGGTGGTCAAGCTCCCCAACAGTCCCCGTGCCCTGCACACACACACACACCATCCTTCCTACGATACCAAAAAAAAAACCATTCTTATACCTTACGAGTTCCCCAAAAATAAAAACACCCAATTGGTGGCTTCTGCCCCTTCCCCTCCTGTCACACACACAGTTCAGCTTTAGGCCACCCCTCCCCCAATTTCCATGCCCATCCACCCCACACGAATATGCTCAAGGCCTGTGGGTGCTTGTGTTGAGGCTGACTTCCAGAAGGTCCTTGAGACCTCCTACCATACACACCCCATGTGGTGGCTACCTTTCAACACACACACACACACACACACACACACACACACACACACCCATCACAGGTCCTGACTTGTGATGAGGCTGATCTCCGGGGTCTCCCATTCCTGTACTCCCCACACCCCATAGACAACAAACCAGCAGCCTAGACCTGCATCAAGGCTATCTATTTTCCCTAGGATCCCCAATCTCATTTCATACTACTCTCTCTAGTCAAAGGATCATCATCCCTCTAGATGCCCTTAGATGTGTAACTTTGGGCAAATAATTTCACCCATCTGGGCCTCAATTGCATCATCTGTAAAAAAGGAAGGAGTGGATGAGATGGGACCCTGAGGTTTCTTCCCATCCTAAATCAATGATTCACACAATATTAAGTATCCCCACATACATACAAACAAATGCACTCCATAAACAAGGTCCCAGGGCCACATGTAAACAGGTACACCCACGTACCTACACTGGGCCTGAGTCAAACTTCCTTTTCTTATATTCTCTATTGCCCCATACAGAGACAAACACATTATCCTCATCCCTGAGGACAGGGAAGGATCAGTGAGCCCCAGGGGGTCCAATACTTTGCAAGAAAAAACTCCTAGTCCAAAAGCAAAATTAAATTCTAGTGGAGAAGAGGGAAGACCCATCTCTGGTTTCCAGGCTGGAGATGGGAGCAGCCCTCTTCCCCAGGTTCCCCCTGCACTGAAGACCCTAACAGAAGACCAGCTGCTGGCTGAAAAGCTGCAATCCATCCAGTACTGGAATTCCTGCCAATGCGAGACACTAAGTGGGTTTCCTTTCTTCCACTCTTCCCCACTGTCCTTTCCTCAGAGTTTATCTTCTGTTAAGTTTTTAAAGCCTTTCACAACCTAGTTTCAGACTATCTTTGAACATTGCTGAACTCTTGCAAACTAGCCTATTCTAGGTTCCTCAAAAGAGGCATCTGGAACACCACCTTCAACTGGAAGTCTTCCCTGATCCCTTCCAAATATCATCTCTTCCAAAGAACTTTGCATTGAACTTGTATTTAGTCTCTTTATATTTATTCTGCATATCTTTATGTGTGTGTGCGTGTGTGTGTATATATATATATATATATATATATATATAATGTCTTTGTTGACATTAGCTACTTGAAAGTAGAAACTTTTATTCTTTTTATTGATCTGCCTAGAACCTAGCACATTTATTAAGCAGTAATAAATGTTTATTGATTGGTAGATTTGTACACCAGTAGCTCCAGTGACATTGGGCAGCTAGCTGGCACAATGACTAGAGCATTAGGCCTGGAGTCAGGAAGACTTGAGTTCAAATTTGACCTCAGACAATTCCAAGCTATGTGACCTTGATCAAGTAATTTAATCCTGTTTGCTTCAGTTCCTCATCTGTCAAAAACGCAAACCACTACTGTATCTTTGCCAAGAAAATCCCAAATGGGGTCACACAAAGTTGGACATAACTGAAATGACTAAACAACAAAGCTCCACTGACTTCTACTGGAGATGGAAGGAACTTGGTTCTGGAACTGCCTCCAAAAGAGTCTTAGGCTGATTTGAGGATAAAAGATGTAAACTAAGAAGAAAATTTACTATTATGCTCATTGAGACAGATTTTTTCCATTGCAGGGTAGTTGTCTGTCACCTAGTATTTCCAACCCCAATTTATACCTTCAATTTATACCTCTATAAAATGAGAAACTAAACTAGATGAAGTGTAATGTTCCCTCTGTCATTAAATCTTGAGTCCTGTGCCAGCCACCTTCCCTTTTTTGTGTTGATTTTTGCTAAGGTCATCTAGTCCAAACCCCTCATTTTGTGATGGGAAGAGTAAGGCCCAAGAAAGTTAAATGAGGGTCAGCTCAGCACAATGGATGGAGCACTAGCCCTGGAGTCAGGAGGACCTAAGTTCAAGAAATTTAAATGACTCATCCAAGGTCACTAAGGTGGTATAAAAGGATTAACTTGAACCCAGCTTCTTTGAATCCAGAGTTAGTGTAATTTCTGCTATACCAAACTCCTAGGATTTTGATGCCTTTTTAATGCCAGTCCCAGGAGATCCCAGAGTTATGGTAATGGAAGAGCCAAGCTAAAACTTGGGACACTAAGGACTTCCATATAAAAGAGCACCAACCACCACTCCAAACGCCTAGTTTCATGACTTTAGCATTATCCTTGACCCTTCACTCTGCATGTACTATATCTCAGCAGTTGTCAAATCTTAACCATTCCTACCTGTATATCTCCCAAATGTATCCCCTCAAATCATTGCCTATATAGCTACCCCTCTTGTTCAGGTATCACCCCTCTCCTGCACCATCACAGTAATCTCCTAATCAGTCTCTCTAACCTCAAGTCTCTTCTCTCTCCAACTCATCCTACAGAGATCTGTCAATGATTTTCCTAAAGTACAAATTTGGTGGTTACTCCTCTACTCAGTAAACCCTAATGTCTCCCATCAAATATAAGTGTTTCTGTTTGGAATATAAAGCCCTCCACCACCTCTTTTGATGTGAAACTATTCCTGTTTTCTGCCGGTTTTAGTGCCTTTCCCACAACTACCACACATAATTTATATTTATTTTATATATATTTATATGTACAGAAGTTTTCTGGAGAACCAGAACTATTTCACTTGATTCTTTCTGTCCCTAGTACTGTAGTAGAAGATTAACTGATGCTTGAAGATTGATGCCTGATCATTGATTGACAGTATAATAGAAAGAATGTTATTTGATATCAGCATCTCCCTTCTAATCCCAGGTCTACAATTTATTAAACTTCTCTGGGTTTCAGTTTTCTCATTTGTAAAATGAGGATTAGACCAGATAAGATTCCTTCTATGTCTAAATTTATGTAGTCCTGTGACTAACAATGTAAGAATTCAAAGGGTGGGAACTATAAGAAACAGGGAGTTGCTTGAGGCCTTTACCTTTCACAGACAAGTTAAGGAGTTGGAACCTAACATCTATCTTATCCACCCCCACTAAGGACTCCTTTTTCTTTTTTCCTACTTTTTCAACGATATTCAAATATTTTATCCAATCAGTCATGGATTGGATAAAATCTCTACTCAGATTTTGCAAACTTTAAATTTCTTACTTAATGCTTCCCTTTTGGAAAACTAGTATTTCTTTACCTGCATAATATTACATTTTCTTTTATTTTCTCCCTTCCCCCTTTCAATTTAAAGTTTCATAAAATGTTCAGCTTTGGGTTACTTTCTATGCTCCTGTCCTAATAATTTAACTTGCTCTGAAAACTAAAACTATGACCTTCAAGAAGGAGAGGGGAGGAGAGAATGTAGTTTTAGATGATCAGAGACAAATGTCCCAGCAATAGTGAGGTTGATAGGGTTACTTATAATAGTAAATTTTGACATTGGTCAAATCTATCCAATTTGCATTCAGTTTGTGAAAACTGTGGGAGAAATGGCTTGACATTATTCTCAAGCCCTAGATATTATTAACTGGTTTTGAATCTTCTCAGGTTCAGCCAGGGGAAAGTAAAAGGGATCATTTCTTCTTTTGCCTACTTATGTGAATTGCTGGTGACCCATCATGTGAGTTTCTTGGGCACAAATCAAGAAGTTAGTATCACATGATGGTGATTGTATTTGCTGCAGAGGAAATACAATCTAGGATCACAGGATTGAGAGTTTGGAAACCATGTGTGGTCTTTCCTCCCTCCTTTTATAGATGAGAAAAATGAGACCAGAGACGTTAAATAATTCAATCCAGGTCACCCAGGTAGTGATAGATGTTGGATTTGAACTCAGATCCTCTCACTCCCAAATCAGTGCTTTTTCCACTGTATCAAAATCTAAAACTATGATTAAATTATGAAGGCACTTTTGTTGTATGAAACAGAGGTATTTCAATCATGCCAAAGAACAGAGGGGCTCCCTCAGACTACTCTGCTGTACACATATCAATATTAATACAGTTATTGCTCATTTTATATATATAATTGATCACTGTCACTGGATAAGAATACCAGGACTCGAAGTCAATGAGACTCATCTTTCAGAGTTCAGATCTGACCTCAGGCATTTACTAGCTGTGTGTCCCTAGGCAAGTACTTAATCTTGTTTGCCTCAGTTTTCTTATCTGCAAAATGATCTGGAGAAGGAATGGCAACTACTTCAGGATCTCTGCCAAGAAAACCCCAAATGGGGCTATGAAGAGTTGTACAGAAATGAAATGACAGAACAGCAATATATTTATTAGACATCTGTTATGAAAAAAATTTTATTTATCAGTAATATGCATTACAAAGGAAAAATATATCTTTATATCAAGTGAAATAGACACATGAGAAACCTTATCAAACATGACTTGTGTTTTGCTTTGTAGTTTTCTTTTTTTATCCAAATGCAACAGTGTCCATATCCAAGTTATGAACCCAACAACTCTGCCTATATAAGCTACAAAGCAATTTACTCATACTACAACATGACCATATCATATACAACATAATAAGCATTGTTCTTAGCCAACATTTACCAATACACATCAATTCTCAAAAGAATATAGTCTTGGAATACCAAGTTGCTAGTCAGATACACTTTCAAGCAACTTCGGTGTCTCCATCTAGTATATTAAACCAGGGAGACAAGTGGGTTTTTGTGTAATTGTGAATAGAATTAGAATAGTGAATTTTATCTGTGCTCCTCATTTCTTATGCTCCTCAGTCTCATTGTCTCAGAAGGACTGCCCATCACAAGAGTATAGAGCACTAGCTTTCTAGAATCAGATTATAAAATGGAAATGAAAAGGAAACTCTAAGTTAACTTTTCTTTTGGAGACAACACATCTCTTCTCTCTCCCCCTGAACCTTCATTTCCAGCCCAGTCCCAGAATCAAAGACTCATGGAATTGCAATCTCAAGTGATCATCTAAAGGATCATAGGAAAAAAATCCTGATTAAAATCAGGGCAACTAGGTGATGCAGTGGATAGAGCACCAGCTCTGGAGTCAGGAGTACCTGAGTTCAAATCCAGCCTCAGACACTTAATAATTACCTAGCTATGTGGCCTTGGGCAAGCCACTTAACCCCATTGCCTTGCAAAAACCTTAAAAAAAAAATCAATATAATCCATGTATGAATCTAAGGCTTTATGGAAGGCTGAAACTCTATACTTGGGAAGAAGTCTTCAGATTCAGCTAAGGTTCTATGAATTAAAAGCCTTGTTGATACCATCATTCTCTTTATTTTTATTTTTTCCAATTCATGCAAAGATAGTTTTCAACATTCATCCTTTTACTGACTTTTGAGTTTCACATCTTTCTATCACTCTCCCTTCCCTTCCCCATGGCTGCATACATTCTGATATAGTTTGTACATGTACAATCGTGTTTAACATATTTCCACATTAGGCATGTTGTGAAAGAAGAATTAAGGGGGGGAAAGATCATGAGAGACTAAGAAACAACATAAAAGACGTTTTAGAAAGTGAAAATAATATGTTTTGTTTTTTCTTTGGATGGAGACAACATTTTTCATAACAAATCTCTTTCAGTGAAAGAAGAATGAAGTTGATTGCAGGGACTGTGTTCAGGAAGCCAGTAACCTTGACTCTAGAGGTCTGGTTTTACAGCCATGCTTACATATTGATCCTATTGGAACTAAGGATGATTTGTGTAAAACAACCACATCTTGTCAATGGAGATATATCCTAAAATTGTCAAATAGGAACCATCCTGGCTACCAAACTTCAACAAATGTTGTGGAATTCTGGTGCCAATTGATGAGTTTGAGCTATTTGATTATTTCAAACTCTTTCCAGAAATTGTTTTTGACTTGATGGCTGATGAGACAAACCATTAAACAGAACAGTTCTTTGAACTGATGAACTGCTACCAACTTCTAATCCCTACAACTACAGCAGAAATGAAAGGCTTTTTGTAACCCTTCAATCAATAGGGTTGGATTAGAGATTTTTAGTAAAGTATCACTGATCTACACATACACTTTCACCTGAAGGTTTGGGGCAAGGCCTTCTTGCATTTTTGCAACAACAAATTGCAACCTACTAAGGACAGTCCAAATTTCAACCTGCTATTCAAAGTTCAGCCTTACTGGACCTGATACAGTCTACCTACTTAGCAGTGTTATCAACCCGGACAAAATTTAACAGTAGAAAAATTAATGATAAAATACAAAGGTAGGCTTAGTTTCAGGCAGTATTTGCCTGATAAATCTATGTAAAATGTTATCAGCCAATTTACCATCGAGTTTGTGAAATTGCTCTCATCAATGGTTCTATTATCTTCTCATGAAATTCAAAGAGCTCTACAAAACTTGATGCTGCAAAGTTTAGAGAAAGAGTCACTGATGACATCCCTGCAGAAAGCCAGTATTTCGAACCTGGCAGACCATCAACTAATCCTCTCCCTAATCAGCTGACTGAACTGCATTTTTCAGCATCATGTTCTAATGAGACTTAGAAACCTGAATGTGAGCTATGTAGTAATAGAGCAAAACATGAACAAAACATCAGTGTACCACATACTCCAAACAATATAATGTATCAATGTTTGCAAATGCTTACTTTGAGCACTACTGCAACAAAAGTATAAGTTGTAACCCAAAAACCTTGTTTGGAAAGATTTTTTGCTGTTATTGACAAAGCATGTTATATTGAAAAAATACATATTTTCTGCAAGTTTTTTTTTGTTATTCAGTTGTTTTATGTTCATTTATAGGGTAGTTAGGAAGACACTAACACAAATTGCAACTATAGTTGATCCCTTGTGAAATTTGTATTTTGGATCAAATTTGGCACAAAATATTCAACCCTGGGATGAGAGGAAAATTTTTTTTTTGGTACTAAAAGAGTTAATCACTTAACTGCTAAAAGGAGCTGCTTCCATCATAACTGATCATCTCATGATGTTACTGTTAATGAGTACAAGTTCTCCTAGTTCTACTCATTTCACTCAGCATTCTTTTTTGCAAGTCTTTCCAAGTTTTTCTAAAGTTTGCTCACACCACAACTTATTCAGCCATTCCACAATTGATGGGCATTCTCTCAATTTCCAGTTATTTGCCACTTTTTATGCATCTTTTGAATCTTGTATTTGAAGATCACATTTTCTGTTCAGTTCTGGTCTTTTTATTAAATTTGGAAGTCTTCTATTTTGTTTAAAAATCCATCTTTTCCCCTGAAATCCTATGCTTAATTTTGCAGGGTAGTTGATTCTTGGTTGTAATCTAAGCTCCTTTACCTTCTGGAATATTACATTCAAGGTCCTCTTGATTATTTAGCATTGAAGCTGATGAGTCCTGTGTAATCCTGACTATGTTTACCTGATATTCAAAATGCTTCTTTTTTGGTAGCTTGTATTATTTTCTCCTTTAGCTGAGAATTCTGAAATTTGGCTACAATATTCATTGGGGTTTTTATTCTGGGATCTCTTTCTGGGAGGATGGTTTCAAGGTCTATTTTGTGTTCTTGATTTCCTGTATGATTTTGTCTAGAGCTCTTTTTTCTGATTGTGACTTCCAGTAGACCAATAATTCGTTAATTATCTTTTCTGTTTCTGTTTTCCAGTAGTTGTTTTACGTAAGAGGTACTTTACATTTTCTTCTTACTTTTTCAGCATTTTTGGTTTTGTTTTGGTAGAATCTTAGGAGTCTCATAAAGTCATTAGTTTCCATATGTCCTATTCTTATTTTTAGGATTTTGTTTTCTTAGTTGTTTCCTTTTCTAATGATTAATTTTACTTTTAAAGAAGTTGTTTTCTTTTTCCATTTGGTCAATTTTACTTGACATTTGGTCAATTTTACTTGACAGGGTATTGTTTTTCTCAATCAATTTTTTAATAATTTTCTTGAATGACTCATTTCTTTTCTCCATTTTTCTTCTTTCTCCCTTTTATGGTTTTTAAAATCCTTTTTTAAGATCTTCTAAGAGGGGGGTGGCTAGGTGGTGTGGTGGATAGAGCACCAGCCCTGGAATCAGGAGTACCTGAGTTCAAATCTCAGCCTCAGACATTTAATAATTATCTAGCTCTGCGGCCTTGGGCAAACAAACCACTTAACCCCATTGCCTAGCAAAAAAAAAAAAAACACAAACAAACCTAAAAAAAAAAGATCTTCTAAGAGGTCTTTCTGAATTTGAGACCAACTCAAAAACCCCTTTGAGGCTTCACTTGTAGCCATTTTGTCATTGCTTTCCTTTTTCTGAGATGATGTTTTTCTCATTCCTATCAGAATAGTGTAGCTTTTTAGGATTAGTGTTCTTGGGTTTGGTTTTGTTGTTTGTTTATTTTGTTTTGTTTTGGTTTTTTGCTCATTTTTATAATTGAACTCTTCTCCTGGAGCAAAGGAGGCACAGTTCCAGGTTTTTTGTGCTGGAGCCAGGGTTCTGGTTACTCAAGCTTACTGCTTGCCTATGGTGTTTCAGGTGCTAACAATTTGTTCCCTGCATTAGGATAGCCCAAACCAGTCCCACCTGTTGCACCAGCATTCCCAGGGCCTGAACTTTGTCTTCCCAACTAGGGTTGGGACCCTTACACCTGACCTATTGCAGTGCTGGATTGGTAAACCTGAACCTTAACTACACTGGGCTAAAATCCTTCTGCTAGCTTTCCAGCTTTCCCACCTACCCTTTTACCCACACCATATAGACCATTACTGAAGTTCCTCTATGATATCTTGAGTTGAGAATTTGTTTCACTCTGATTTTTGGTGGGTCCTGTCACCATAGGGTCTGTTTAGAGATTTCATTTAGGGGCAGCTAGGTAGTTCAGTGGATAGACTACCAGACCTGGAGTCAGAAGGACCTGAGTTCAAATTTAGCCTCAGATACTTAATAATTACCTAGGTGTGTGATCTAGGGCAAGTCACTTAACCTCATTGCCTAGCAAAAGCAACAACAAAAAACCTCACTTAGAGGTTGTTTTGGGGATAAGCTCTGGGAGCTTCCTAGTTTCATGCAAGCAATTTGGTTCCACCTCCCAATACCATCATTCTTATATCTCAGTAAACCCTACCCATGGATGGAATTTCATCCTTTTTATAGTCTCCATGTCCCAATATGGGCAGGCTTAGCAAAAATAACCTGACATATACATTGTTTAACATTAGTAGCATCAAAGTTTTCATGGAATTTTTTTTTGGGGGGGGCAGAACAGTTAAAATGTCAAAAGGAAAGAGAATTCACTCCCTTTGGTTTAATAAAGTACTTTTGTAAGTTTGTCAGATAATACAATGTGTGCTTTTGTATCCATTCTTTCTTAGTTCCTTTCTGTTCAGAATGTTCATTTTTTAATAATAATATTTTGCCCTTCTCCCAAGCTTTTCATGTAGCATAAAGTGAGGCAACAAACTTAGAACCTTTTTGATATTTCATGGAGGCCTGTTTGAACAACCTTGGGCATGAAACTTTGGGTCTTAGTTTTCTTGTCTCTGTTAAAAAAAAAAAGGCAAGGATGGATTTGAAGATTTCAAAGGGTCTTTTTATCTCTTTATCTATGAGCCTGGCACTTATTCCATTGTAACTGAGATCTACAAGGCAGAGGGTCCACTATTCTTAGAAACTGACTGAAATCTTCTGAGTAATGTGACAAGAGGAGGCTATCAAGGGTGCCTCCACTTCCCATTTCCATAAACAGACACAAAGAAACAGGAAATGGGGACCTCTCTCTTTTTTTAAATTTATTTTTATTTTTTTTAGGTATTTGCAAGGCAAAATGGGGTTAAGTGGCTTGCCCAAAGCCACACAGCTAGGTAATTAAGTATCTGAGGCCTGATTTGAGCTCAGGTACTCCTGACTCCAGGGCTGGTGCTCTATCCACTGAGCCACCTAGACATCCCGGGGACCTCTCTTAGTCATTATTGGCATGATTCTTGACTTATTCTTTACCTGAAAGATGATCATCTATCCAAGAGTGAGTGTGACTTTAGAAAGGGCCAAGAAATGCCAGAGCAGAACAGAGGTCTATACAGAACTTTTATCAACCTGACCAAAGCTTTTGAGGACTTGTAGAAGGTCATGGCAAAATTTGGTTGCCTGGAGAAGTTCATCTGTATCCTATTGCACCTCAGTGATGGCATGCTTGCATGAGTTCTAGATAATGGACTATGCTATCATGTTTTCCTAGTCACCAGTGGAGTTAAGCAGGGCTGTGTGCTTGCTCCCATGCTGTCAGAATGATGTTTTCCTCAATGTTGTCAGAATCCTTCAATGAAGATGAAAATGGTATCAAGGTCAGTTACTACACAGATAGTAAATTATTTACCTTTAAAAGACTGCATGCCATGACTAAAGTAGAGGGAGAGTTGATACAACTACCTATTCAAAGATGTAATCCACACAGCCTTTTAGGCTGAAATATTACAAAGTATGGATCAGTTCTCTGCCATTTGTGCTAATTTTGTCCTGACAATCTACGCTAAGAAAACAGAGGTTCTCTACCAGCTAGTACCACACCATCCGTACCTGGAAACCCTAGTTACAGCATATTGAGAAATTTTGAATACTATGAATAAATTCACTTACTTTGGCATCATACTTTCCAGGACGTACACATAGATGATGAGGTTGACACGATCGCTGACATCGTTCAGCATTTGGGAGACTCCACAAGTAAGGGTAGGAGGGAAATACTAGATGCCTACTAAATTGAATATTGTAGAGCTATTGTGCCTGACTTCATTGTTGTATGCCTGTGGAACCTAGACAGCCTGCTAGTGCCATCTCAGAAATCAGAACTACCTCCATTTGAATTAGGAAGATTCTGACAAGAGAAGGTAGCAGACACTGAGGTCCTCTGAGAGAGCACACTCCTATGGGCTGCCAAACTTAAATTTACCTACAAGGAGAACTTGCCCAAAACAAATGCTCACATAAGATTTGAAGAAGCAGTACAAAGAGACTTTCAAGGTCTCTCTGTAGAACTTTACTATTGATTGTGAGACATAGGAGATGATGGCACAGCACCATCCAACATAGTGGTGCTGGTATCAAAGAAGGCTCTGTGCCCTAGGCCAAAGCAGAATCACAGTAGTACAAAGGAAAAGAGAGATATGCAAAATCTAGAGGCATCTCCATCCCCAAAAAATCAAACTATTTGTGCCCTACCTATTAGAGCCTTCCTAGTTCATATTGAACTGTTCAACCACTGTGGAACCCACTGTAGTTTGACCCCAGTATCAAAATGTGAACCATGACATGGTTGCTAATTTTTTTTTATTTTACAAAGTGTTCAAAAAGTTTGGAATTAATGTTAAAATAGAAATATGGGAAGAGTCATGAGGGAAAATAACCAGAAAAAAGGAAGGAGAACAAAGTATTATTAATAAAGATCAAGGGATTTATAGAGAATAAATCAGACTCCAGAAACCTTTGAATTTACTCTTGTATATACTGCTCTCTCCTCCCAGAATTATCATCATCAGCTTTAATTTCATCCTTCCCTGATTTCCTTCTCTTATTCCAAGTTCTCAAGCCCTATTTTGGTTCCATAGTCCCCTTCTCTTTTTCCCTTCCTCTCTCTTTTCTAGCCTACCTGCTGTTTGCACTGTGGACATTTGTAACTTCGGTCGTGACTCTCATCCAACATGAAAGGGAGCAAAAGGATGTTATTGGGAAAAACTCCCTCAAGATTCAGCAGAAGGCAGACTGACAGATATGGTCAGAAGGGAAAGCAATAAATTAGAGGACTAATGAGAGAAGTCCATGGCAAAAGAGAAACTACTGAAAGGTTGGGGGAGGGACAAGTAGAATGCTGCCTCATAATCTAACTGAACTTGAAAATTCTTTGTTGTCAACCAGAGGATTCTTTGAAACTAGGCAATAAAAGAGAGAAAGCTGAAAGTTCCTATTCACATGTATACGATTTTACCTCTTGAAGGTAGAGTGTTTTGATAAATGAGTAGGATACAGAAAAATGACTATTACCTAGGATAAGAGTACCAAAAATTGGTTTCCACCAGTGTATGCATGCCCACAAATACCAGTCAACAACACCATCACAGTTATTCCCTCTTTACCCTGTTCTACCTAACATCTTTTTTCTTATGATTCTTCTTCCCTTCCTCCTTCTTTTCTTCCTCCTCTTCCTCTTCTTCTTTTATCACCATCAGCTTGGGCAGCTAGATAGCATAGTTGACAGAAACAAGCCTGGAGTCAGGAAGACCTGAATTCAAATGCTGCTCAGATATTCACTAGCTATGTAATCCTGGGCAAGTCACTTAGCCCTGGTTACCTCAGTTTTCTCATCTGTAAAATGAGCTGGATAAGGAAATAACCACTTCAATATCTATGCCAAGAAAACCCCAAATAAGATCACAAAGAGTCAGACGTGACTAAAACAACTATCAACTATTGACTTATCAAGACTTCCTATCCCTAGGAAATGACCCTTAGAAATCAATCAGGATAGGCATGAAGGTCCATCAACTAATCTCCCCTGCCCATTCTTTCATCTTCCTGCTTCTTCTTGGTCAACTGTCCTCCTAACTCCCATCTGATTCATTCCTACTTAATTATACTCTCTCCATCAAGGAACAGTTTACCTGTCAGATCTATGGAAAGGGAAGCAGTTTATGAATAAGGAAGAGATGGAGAACATTAAAAACAAACTAGATAATTTCAATTACATTAAATTAAAAAGCTTTTGCACAGACAAAACCACTATAACCAAGATCAAAAGAAATGTAGTAAATTGGGAAACAATTTTTATAACTAGTATTTCTGAAAAAAAGACTCATTTCTAAAATATACAGAGAACAGTCAATTTTTAAAAAAAAAAACAAGCCATTCCTGAATTGACAAATGGTCAAAGGATATGTGAAGGCAAATTACAGATGAGGATTCAAAGCGATCCATAGTCATATGAAAAATTGCTCTAAATCAGTACTTATTAGAGAAATACAAATTAAAGCATCTCTGAGGTACCATTTCACACTTTTCAGACTGGCCAATATGGTCAGAAAGGACAATGATCAATGTTGGAAGGGATGTGGGAAATCTGGGACACTAATACATTGTTGGTGGAGCTGTGAAATCATCTAACCTTTCTGGAGAGTAATTTGGAATTACATCCAAAGGGCAACAAAAATGTGCATATCCTTTGATCCAGCAATACCACAACTAGGTCTATACCCTGAAGAGATTATGAAAAAAGGTAAAAACATTGCTTGTTCAAAAATATTCATAGCAGCCCTGTTTGTGGTGGCAAAGAATTGGAAATTGAGTGAATGTCCATCAACTGGGGAGTGATTTAATACACTGTGGTATATGTATGTGATGGAACACTATTGTTCTATTAGAAACCAGGAGGGATGAGAATTCAGGGAAGCCTGGAGAGATTTGCATGAACTGATGCTGAGTGAGATGAGCAGAACCAGAAAAACATTGTACACCCTAACAGCAACATGGGGGTGATGATCAACCTTGATGGACTTGCTCATTCCATCAGTGCAACAATCAGGCATAATGCTATGGCGAATACCATCCATCTACAGAGAAAGAATTGTGGAGTTTAAATAAAGACCAAAGACCTTTAATTTTAAAAAAAAATTATCTTATTATGTAATTTGGCTATTTCTTATATTTTATTTTTTTTCCCTTAAGGATATGATATCTCATCACATTCAACTTAGATCAATGTATACCACGGAAACAATGTAAAGCCTAGAAGACTGCCTTCTGTGGGGGATGGGGAGAGGGAAGGGAGATTGGGGGGGGGGAATTGTAAAATTCAAAATAAATAAATAAATTTTAAAAATTACAAAAAAATATACTTTCTCCAGCATATTATTTATATATTTTTAGAAGATAGTGTACCACAACAATTTTCACAAATCAGTTGTGAAACTTTTCATCTGTATTTTAAAATTCAGACAAATCTTCTCTGCTCTCTTTATACCCAAGAAGTTACTAGATTCTCTCTCTAAAAAAAATGAGACAACTTTTCAAACCCCCATTTTGAAACTGTGAAGCCAAAATTTCAAAGAATTGAAATTGTCATGATAGAGAAAAAATGTTTGCAATGATCTTAAATTTGTCAAAACTTGGCCTGTTTGTATCCCATAACTTGAGATAATTCAAAATTAAGAGCTGAACAGGTCCTCAGAGATCATCTAATCCAACCCCTTCCTTTTTATTGCTAAGGAAACTGAGGCAAATTTGAACTCATGTTTTCTGATGCCAAATCCAGAGTTCTTTCCATTATGTCAGTTTCCTTCTTGGAACTTTCAGATGGACTATGGAGCATGCAGACATCCAACCAATAAATTCATTCCAGGCTACCGTACTTTTCCCTCAACTTTTCCATGTAAAGGACTGCTGCTTGGTTTTAGTCCAGAATTTATTACCTCAACATCTTACATGTTTTTTCTTTCATTAGCTTTTCTCATTCTTTCTATCTTCAAAAAACTGAGTATTATCAAGTATCTGTCATTGACCTGCTTCTTTTTCCATACTTTGCCTTAGAAGCCTTATTTATTCCCTGGACTTCAAGTACTAACTCTATGCAGATGTTCTTTTCTGTCCTAATCCCCCTTCTGAGATCCAGATCCTAAAATTCAGCTACTCTCAGGATATGATCTTGTGTATATCAGCCAGTATCCACAACTGATGATTTACCATTCTTCAACATTTTCCAAATTCTTTCCTTCTTCTCAATTTCCACTGATGCCATCTGTCCTAGAGACCTTCATTATTATTCCCCCATACTATTACAATGTATTGCTAACAGATTCTCCAAATCTACTCTTTGCTCCTCTAAAATTTATCCTTCATACTGCTACTAGAACAATATTTCTTATGTCTCTATATAGTCCTATTATTCATGCTCAAAAATAGTCAGTGGTCCTCTATTGCTTTCCTAAGGTGGTAAATAGTGAATAGAACGTAGGACCTGGAATCAAGACACACTGAATTCAATTCTGGCCTCATATACTTGAATGCCATGTGATCCCAGGCAAGTCATTTACTCTTTGCTTGCCTCAGTTGCCTCAACTGTAAAACAGGGGTAATAACAGCACCTATCTTATAGGGTTGTTATATCAAATGAAATAATATATGTACATATATTATGTATGTATAGATAAAAAATCTCATTTGATATTTCAATATATACATATACACATATATTTATTCATTTTGTGTGTGTGTGTGTGTGTGAATAAACTTATTCCCTTTCTTTCCCTCTTCTCCTGCTCTAAGATATCTTTCTTGATTATGTTAGTTTGAAATAACTTACTTTCCCTCAACTCTTATAATGCTTATCTCTACCACTCATGTGACTCTTATTTACTACCCTGTCCTGGTCTCTGTGTACTTGTCTTATCGACCAACTAGATTGTAAAGTCCTGGAGGTTCTTTCTATCCCCAGAAGCAGCACCTGACACAATATCTTGCTCATAGTGAATGTTCAATAAATATTTGTTGAATGAATAGTTCCTAGAAGTTATGTTTAAATGAAAATAGATAATTCTAGGGAAGCTCAAGGGCTTTGTGTTGTGATCCCTGATGCTAGAACACAATCTCTAATAAGGACTTTTGTCAACCATATGCCTTAATTATTAATTTATGAATTTAGTAATTCATAGGATTCTTGAGGGAAAGGGATGGTTTGGAGTCAATAAAATGTTGTTTTCCCTACTTTATTTCATGTATGGTTACACAAAGGATAATGAAACAGACTTGGGCCAAAAAACTTTGGGCCAATAATAAAGTATTACTATAGAATATTTTTAATTTTGAAAGAACTAGGGAAAAAACAGAGAGAAGATAAAGTAATATGGAGTTAAAAGTGGGCCTGTTCCATTCCACAAAGGATGGAAGGAGAAGAGAGTGAGGAGACTAGGAGACATAGGGGGCATCCCTAGAGAATAGGAAGGACAAAAGAGAGCTTGGGGATATGGGATACCAGAGGAACACAGGAAGGGGACACAGTTAGGCAATGGAAGTATAAAGTTTCAATGGACATAATATGTTTTTAAAAAACAGGGCACCCCCAAACAAGAGGCTGCACAAACCGAAATTATGCACAGAATAGCTGACCACTCATGTAATATGATCACCACAAAATGATTTCAGTTGCGATTACAATGTTCCCCAGTCCCTTAAAAATATTTCTACTTCATCTGAAGATGCCTGAGAATCCTTCACAACAGGTAATCTTAACATGAAGTCCATTTCAGGATGAAAATGAAGTTGGATATGAAAAAAAATAATAATGTTTACATCTTTAACTAGTCTCTGTTTTCCTTTGTAGTCCTATGTATTTGATACATTTAAAAACAGTATTCTGAGAAATCCATAGGCTTCTCCAAACTGCCAAAGAAGTCTTTGATTGTTTTTAAAAGGGTTAATGAGGGCAGCTAGGTAGTGCAGTGGATAGAGCACCAGCCCCGGAGTCAGGAGGACCTGAGTTCAAATCCAGCCCAAGTCACTTAATAATTACCTAGCTGTGTGACCTTGGGCAAGTCATTTAATCCTATTGCCTTGCCAAAAAAACAAAATAAAAACAAATAAATAAAAAGGGTTAACAACTACTCTACAAGGAGTAAAATGTTTAAATTTTACAATTAAGATAAGACTTAACAATGTAAATGTCTTTACAATGGTTGGTACTTTGGTTTCAATCAATTTTCTTATATTAAATTCATTTCAATAATTCAGGATTCTTGGATTTATTTGTATGACTATTTTCTCTACCAGTGAAGACTAAAATCTGCTTTGTGCATTTGTAGAGATCTTTGTGAGTTGCTGTGGCCAAAAACATTTATCCCTTGGTGGCCAATTTTTGAACATAGGCTAGACTCAGAATGACAGAATGGATGAAATCCATCTCAGACCTATAGCAAAGTCTGTGCAATTTGGTGAGAACTGCCAGAATTTGGAGTTCCACCTGCATATTCATTGAGAAGCAAGGTCATCACCACACTACAATGTGGTATCAGAAGGAAACTTCAGTGTTGGCTCACCTGTAGCACTGTTATGATAATCATAATGAAAACAACATTTATATATCACTTTAAGGTTTGCAAAATGCCATGCTTATATTATCTCTTTTGATCCTCAGAGCCATTTTGTGAGGTAAATGCTATTATTAATTCCATTTTACAGATAAGGAAATAGGCTGAAAGGTTAAATGACTTGCCTAGAGTTACACAGTTATTAAGTGTCTGAGGGAAGATGTGAAGTTAGAGTTTGCCTAATCCAAATCTATCACTCCAGCCCCTGAGCCAGATGCCTAATGATACTTGTATTACCTGCTTCATAAGGTGTTTTGATAAAAAAAAAAGTTTTATACATATAAGATACTCTAAAAATAACAATAGTTCACATGAATGTGAGACTGATTCTCATTTATTGAAAACAAATTTTGACTGGCTGTTAGATTGGAAGAAGTAGTGTTAACAGCATTGGACCACTGAAGAATGGGACAGGAAATTATGAAATGCTGAGAGTACACAGAAACAGGAAACCAGAGTCACCAAAGACATATTTCTTCCCCTTCATAATTGTGTTTATAGACAGTTCTGATCTTCAGTAATTATTGCTGGTAACTTTTCCACTCTCACCACTCAGGTACCCAAAGGCTACCTTTTCTTAGACCACATTCTTAACACCAAAAGCCTTCTCCTTTTCTCCAGCAGCCCTTCTCCATGGTGGTGCTACATCTTATATTTCCCAAAACTGTCAGCCTCATTTTTTCCTCCAGATCACTGAAGTCCAATTCACCCAACAGTTAAGATATTGCCCTTGTGATGTCATTTTATCGTTTTTGAAAAAGGAAGGACAAACAATAGCTCATATAAAGAGCAAAACTATTCTACTCTATAAGGAAATAGGCAGGAAACAAATATACATGTAGGTAAGTTATAAGTATTCCTTCAGTAGACATTCCTTCATTCCCCTCTTAGGAGTATTTCTGACTCTAGGCTTTACCACCCTCACTCAGCTGCCTTTTTTACCCTGAAGCATCCCTTCAAAAATTCCCCTAGGCACCTGCTCCCAGTCTTCAGCTTTTCCCCATATGACCCTACCTTTGGACAGGTAATGTATTCTTTTCAATTGTTTCTTTTTCATTCTCTGTCTCTTTTTCTGTGTGTGTGTGTGTGTGTGTGTGTGTGTGTGTGTGTGTGTCTGTGTGTGTGTGTCTGTGTGTGTGTGTTTGTTTCTCTGTGTCTATGTCTGTGTCTCTGTCTCTCTGTTTGTCTCTCTCTTCTTCTCTCCCTATTTTTTGTAAATCAAAGTTAGTTTGGCATGCAGAATGTAGTTTGTTGGTCCCTGCTCTAAAAAGAAGACTTTTTTCCTCAACTCTGTCCCCAATTCCATGGATAATTGTGTTAAAATTGTATCTTTTTCTGTATCTTTTCCCTTGCCAACTTCTCCCTTTCTAGTCATTATAGAAAGTTAATGAGTTGCTGGTGTAAAGGGGCAGTAGCTGGAAATAAAATTGCAAAGGAGAATTTGGAAGTCACATACTGTTCCAAGGATCAAGGAAGCATAATTTACAAATTGTATCATATATTAACTAAAATTCATAAAATATGCCAAATGAGAAGAAACTACCTAGAAGCTATCAGACTTCTGGTCCTATGATGTGTAATTCACACCTCTAGAGCCTCAGGTCAGCAAAACATCAAAAAGGTGATAACTTTGGGCCCATTTAGGAGTTGAGGGGCCCTGCCTCCACACAAAAAAATGAAACTTCAAACTCCTGCCCTCCAGCACTCCTCCATCTCCATGGACAAGTGTTCTCTAGCCTAATCCACGGTAATTGTGAATAACATTCTTTGCCTCTCCTCCTCCCTCTCCCCTTCCCCATACTGTTTGCCTTCCATCACCATCCATTCTGTTCTCATGCTGCTGTCAGCCTATATACCACTGTTTACCACTTGTCTCTGTCTTTGTAAACGTTTTCCCTCTTCATTTCTGTATTTAACTGAAGTGTGTTTATGGCCTCAATCTCACTGCCAGATCCTAACAAATACCCAAAGAATTGGGAGCATCTGCCCCCATTTCACAAATTAATAATCCATTCATTGTCTACAAATCCATTCAATTTCTACAAACATTTAATTGGATACATTAAGTAAAAGACAATTAAGTGGTGAATGGCAGTTAGTCATGATGTTCACATTTCTAAAAATCCACCTTTAAAATATAATAAAATCTCTCTATTTATGTGGAAATAACAATTGGGAAGTGGAAGCATTTCCTGGACCAGTTCACCCCTAAAAACAGGTAAATATATTTGTGCATATTTAGGAGAATGAAATGATCTACATGATCAAACTAGGTTAGAGAAAATAAAATTTTTTCTGATTTTCCATCTCTCATTAAATTGTTTATTCTTCATTCTTGGATCATATATTCAACCATCTGACATTTTTTTCTCCACTATTTCTCTGGTTTATATTCACTTTAAGCAACCTCGATACATCCAGACCTTTAGCCTTAAAGTCTCAGGGGTTAAGCAGAAAAAAAAGATCAGATAACCAAAGGAAGTGTTTTCTGTTTAATAAGACATTAGCTTTACTAACAAAGCAAGGGGTGTGGAAACTGCTTCTGTTTATATTATCTCCTCCATCTCAGCCCAAAAATAAACAGTTTAATGAGTGATAGAAAATCAGAAAGTTTTTTTCTTTAATCTTTTTTGATCATGTAGGACAACCATTTTGTTTTCCCATAAACTAACTCTTGGAATCACTGTATCAGAGATAATACTGGGATGGGAGAGACCCTTGGACCCTGTGTGTCATTTCCTGTATTCTTGTGTAAATACTTGTTTGTGATGGAACTCCCAACTCCATTTCTACATTATGCATTTTTTTCTAATATGATAGCTTATTATTTTTGTGTTTCAAGTAACAATTTTCAAAAAAATTGATTTATCCTCACTTTCCCTTGCTCATTAAGGAAGGAAAAAAAAAACACTGAAAAACAAATACCTCATTACATATCTACTGGCAAAGCAAATTCCCCTATTTAGCCAAATCCAAAAATGTATGCTTGTCTTTTTCTGCATTTTAAGGAGAGGTCAGTGGCCTGTTTCATTCTCATTTTTTTTTTTGACTTATGGTTTATGACTAAAATGACTAAAATGACTAAAATCTTTCAAAATTTTTTCTCTATAATATAGTGTTGTCCAATTATTTTCAGGTGTATCCCAACTCTTTATGACCCAATTTGGGTTTCTCCTGGAAAAGATATTGAAGTGATTTAAAATTTCTTTCTCCAAATACAAAGTAGGTTAAGTGACTTGTCCAAAGACACAGTGTCTGAGATCAGATTTTAACTCAAAAAGACAAGTCTTCCTGATTCCAAATCTGTCACTATATCCACTGTGTTATGAAATTGCCCCCTCAGTAGAATGTAATCATTGTATAAATTGCTTACCTAGTTCTGTTCACTCTGCTCAACATCAATTCATAAAGGTTTTTCCAGTTTTCTCTGAAATTGTACATTTTATAATTTTTATTGGGTGATGATATTCCATTATATTCCATAATTTGTTATAGGTGGACAAGCTCCTCTGATTTCCATTTGTTAACTACGATAAAAAAAGTGCTACTATACATTTTTTTAAATAAATAAATCCTTTTCTCTTTTTTTATTTGTTTGGGTAGAGAAGTTATAGTAGGCATTCTTAAAGTTAGCAATAAAGAAATGCCTAAGTGTGAGAGAATATGACCAAATGAAGCTTTCTCAAGTAAGTGCTTTGATGACTCTTTGAAAGATGGACTCAAGGGCTTCATTGGTATACTTATAAAATATATTATGCATTATAGAGGAAGACCTCCAGCACATTGTGAAGATACCACATGGAGTACACACACACACACACACACACACACACACACACACACACATATATATATATATATACATATGTAAAATCATCACTCAGGATGAAAAGGTATATATGGGTTGTAATTTTTATATGTGAAGGGAATACGCACATGAATAAGACCATTGCTTTATTGAAGTATTATTTTTAGCAATTATAATAAAAATATCAAATAATTTTCAAATCGTCCCTTTCATTTCTTCTTGAAATACAGCACCATCAGAGTCCAAAGGAAAAATAAGACATCTAATGTGGTTTCCCTCAATACTTCAGAATTAATAGGGTAAGGTTTTTTTAAAACTTCAACAAACTGTACAAATCACAACTGAAAATTTCTTAATGGGTTATTAGAACATAGGGACTGTTCTCTAAAGAAGCATTCATCCAAAATATCAGTCATGTCCAAATAACGAATGAATAAAAATGTATTTATTATGTGCCAATAGCTATGCCAGTCACAGTGGTGAAGCAAGCAAAGAAGTATTTGACCTCAAGAAACTTAACATTCTAACAGGTAAAGACAATACCTGTAGGGTACTCTTGGACCAGAAAGAATATTTTGTTTAAGAAAGTCAAAGGAAATGGTGATTGGAGTATAGGACAACTGATTGATATGTCCTTTTTGAGGAATACCATTTTTGATTCAATTAATAATAGCGTGTGTGTGTGTGTGTGTGTGTGTGTGTGTGTAAAGCTCTTGAGTATAGGGTGACCCCAAAATTTTTAGTTTTGCTATTAAAGCTTAAAACTGAACTAAAAAAAATAAAAATAAAAAATAAAAAAACTGAACTAAGACTTTGGAACATTCATGTTCTTTTTCACCCTTACAACAACCTTTTGAGGAAACCAAGGCAGAGAAACATTAAGTGACTTGTCCAAGGTCACTAGATAGTATCTGAGGCAAGGTTCCAGCCCATGGACCCCAATCTATTCATTCCACTGTAAAGATACACTGATAGCTATTGGAAAGCAAGTGTGTTAATATCATAACAAGTTTCAAAAAACCATTATAAAGAAAGCATAGCTAGATAGAATTGTGCTAGATAATCCATAACCCAGATAAAATAGATACTATGCTCCCTAAGTAGAAGCTCACTATTTTAGCCAAAACTAATGTATACTGGTCAAAAAGAACAATGCCAGCATGCCTGGAAGTCTACAAATTTTACATGCTCAAATTAAGTATGCTTTTGCTATGCACAAGTGTTCACTAAATGGTATTTTCATAGGGAAAAATGAGGGGTGCATAAATTCTGACCCTCTCTTCAAAACACTTTCTGATTGGTACCATGGCTTTATTTGGTGAATTCCTTGTTAATATTCTTTATTTAAATCAATCATATCTCTTCCTGTCTTATCTTATAGTTATTTTCACTACTCCCTCCTCCTCTTCCACAATAAATTGATTTGAAGCTCTTTGAGGGCAGGTACTATCATTCCTCTTTTTATCTGTGCCACCAACACACACACACACACACACACACACACACACACACACACACACACACACACACACACACACACACACACACACACACACACATATAGACACACACAGTGCCTGAACAAATACTTATAAATATTTTGAATAAATAAATGGAGTATCTTTTTTTAGATTTTTCAAGGCAATGGGGTTAAGTAACTTGAACAAGGCCACATGGCCAGGTAATTATTAAGTGTCTGAGGTTGGATTTGAACCCAGGTACTCCTGACTCCAAGGCCGATGCTCTATCCACTGCACCACCTAGCCACCCCTGGAGTATCATTTTTGCCAGATACCCAAGATAAATTCTTTTGTCAACAGAATTTTGGTATCTGGATACCAATTTTAAACAACTGACATATATGTACTTCTGGTCTTAAATTCCAGGTCTAGCTTAGAATTTGTAAACATATGCACAATTTCAAGGTATTAGATGTTTGTGACTTCATTTTCATTTTCCTTCCTTAGAAACAAAGTGAATTATTTTCTTGCATTGAACCATTAGTCATATTGAGATGTGTGAATCCTGGTATAGGAACTCTTGTAGATTTTTCAGTCCTTGAATGATTTGTAAGTTTCTGTACTAAGCAAGGTTTTTTTTTCTCTTTCCTGTAAGAAAACACAGTTTTTCAGTCATTTGACTCAGCATTTGAAATACTACATTAGAGAAAAAGTGAAATTGTTAGACTGAATTAGTTGATACTGTATAATGGACAGTGAGTATACATTACAGAGTTCTGATTCTGTTGGCTCCTGGAGGGAGAGTTGTATAGAGGCTAATTTTGGGAAAGAATAAAGATTATAAGAAATAGTGTAAAAAATAATTATGTTATAAGCTCAGAATCATAATAGCATAATCATGTCATGAACTACTAGGTTCAGTCCTGGCATACAGAAAAATCTCCTTAATATTAAATTCTCTTCCTTTTTAACTTTATCAGAAGGGTGGCAACCATAAGCAATATGAAAATGAAAATGTTATGAATCATTTATGATTAAGTGTTTACTCCCAGACAATGACATGATAACCAATCTGATTTTAAATAATTCATACAAAAGGAAAAACCTAAAGGTGAAAAAAATTTTGACCAGAAAGAAAGTTATGCTTTAAATTGTGTTATTAAACAATGGAAGATATAATAATTCAGGGCTTATTATATTTTATTATATTATAATTACATACGGTAGTTCAACTCCAAGACTAGAATGAAAGGAGATTACTCATAAGTCATTCCACAATTAACAAAAGGTTTACTGAGCCATAGCAGAGGAAAGACTTTCAGAAGAAAGAAAGGACAGTCACTAAGAATATAGCCTTGATTCATCTAGGCATAACTCTCTAGTTCTGGTATTATTAATATTCCCATGGTATGAGGTTAGAATCCTAAGGGAGGAACTCTAGCTCCCCCTTGGTGTTTTTGTATTCAGATGACCAAGAAGCTAAATAAATAGCCTAAAGTTTAGTTGGACTTAACTTTGGTCCAATGAGTCAATTAAATCTTGAGGACAGTTTTAATACCTTTTTACTGAAAAACTAGACTAACATGCATAGAATGGAGCCATAGTATATCTCTCCTATCGCATCCCACTCTTAGGTGGTAAGGTTCTAAAAGTCCTCTAGAGAACCTTCTTTAGAACTGTTGCTGACCTTAAAAAAAAACTGTTAATGGTTATGCAAGAAGCATTCATAGGCAGCATGAAAGATTCTGAAATGAAAAACTAAAATAGAAAGATAACTAAAACAAATCATTTAAGAGGCCTTTGAAGAGGAAATGACCAAATATGGAAGAGGATCAGAAATCCAAGGCTTAACCTTCCACTTTTGAAAGACTGAAGTCTTGAATCTTAACAATCTATCCATGGTATGTGTAATGTCAAATTTAGCAATTCACAGTGGATTTCTCAATGTAATGAGAAAATGATGACCAGGAGCAAAGTCAGATGATGACTCTTAGACAATTCATCATTCATCATCATGAGTCAATCATCTATAGTACAGTAGTTGAGAAATTCTCCTTTTGTATGAGACTTGTCCCAATACCAAGAATCATCCTATATGATTATCCATTTATTATTCCCTAGTCCACCAAACAGAATCTTAATATTAAATCCTTGCTCCTTTAGAGGTGTCTTCTAAAAGAATGACCCCTTATCCCAAACAACCTGGATAGATCATTTCCTCCTCCCTTCTGTCACAAGAAAGCAAGCTATCACCTAGAAATATCAACCTAATGTTCTTCTAAGTATCCCTAGTGATATGTCCAATGACTATTAGTAGTAATATGGAGGCAACCTATCAGTTCCAGATTCTAGTAAGTGATATGCCAATGCCTGTAGTGTTGGTGTCTTTGTCTTTGTCTTTGCCCACAGCCACTGCTATCAGGAACCATTCTGCTGCCTTGGGGATCCAAAACATGAATATGGCCACCACAGGGGTCTCTGTGCTAGCATTGCCACTACTGGGACATACATATATATATATATATATATATATATATATATATATATATATATATACAGACACACACACACACACACACACACACACATATATATATATATATATACACACACAACATATAAATCCATATATTTATTTTTATAATTCAGTTGTTTCAGTCATATTCAGCTCTTCATTACTCCATTTGGGATTTTCTTGGCAAAAATATTGGAGTGGTTTACCATTTTCTTCTCTACCTCATTTTACTGATAAGGAACAATGATGTCACTTGCCCACAGTTAGTAAGTGTCTGAATTGAGATTTGAACTCAGCAAGATGAGTCTCCTGGCATTCTATCTGCTGAAGCACCTAGTTGCTCTTATATACCTATAATTATACCTGTACTTTTGAACTTGATAGGTCAAAGAAGGAAGGCCACTTTTTCATGTGAGACAAGATTAAAATCAGCTTTCAACAGGAGGCATCTTGGTGATATGAGATGAGAGAGGAGAAGAAAGAGCTCATAATAAATACCTGGATTTTTTAAATTTATTTTTATTAAAGATATTATTTGAGTTTTACAATTTTCCCCCCAGTCTTACTTCCCTCCCCCCACGCCCCCATGGAAAGCAATCTGCCAGTCTTTACTTTGTTTCCATGTTGTACCTTGATCCAAATTGAGTGTGATGAGAGAGAAATCATATCCTTAAAGAACAGACAAGAAGTCTAAGAAGTAACAAAATCAGACAATAAGATATCTGTTTTTTTCTAAATTAAAGGGAATAGTCCTTGAACTTTGTTCAAACTTCACATCTCCTTATCTGGATACAGATGGCACTCTCCTTTGCAGGCAGCCCAAAATTGTTCCCTCTTGTTGCACTGATGGAATGAGCGAGTCCTTCAAGGTTGACCATCACCCCCATGTTGCTGTTAGGGTGTACAGTGTTTTTCTGGTTCTGCTCATCTCACTCAGCATCAGTTCATTCAAATCCCTCCAGGCTTCCCTGAATTCCTGTCCCTCCTGGTTTCTAATAGAACAATAGTGTTCCATGACATACATATACCACAGTTTGCTAAGCTATTCCCCAATTGAAGGATATTTACTTGATTTCCAATTCTTTGCCACCACAAACAGGGCTGCTATAAATATTTTTGTACAAGTAATGTTTTTACCCTTTTTCCTCATCTCTTCAGGGTATAGACCCAGTAGTGGTATTGCTGGGTCAAAGGGTATGCACATTTTTGTTGCCCTTTGGGCATAGTTCCAAATAGCTCTCCTGAAGGGTTGGATGAGTTCACAGCTCCACCAACAGTGTAATAGTGTCCCAGATTTCCCACATTACTTCCAACAATGATCATTATCCTTCCTGGTCATATTGGCCAATCTGAGAGGTGTGAGGTAGTACCTCAGAGAAGCTTTAATTTGCATTTCTCTAATAATTAATGATTTAGAGCATTTTTTCATATGGCTATGGATTGCTTTGATCTCCTCATCTGTAAATTGCCTTTGCATATCCTTTGACCATTTGTCAATTGGGGAATGGCTTTTTGTTTTAAAAATATGTCTCAGTTCTCTGTATATTTTAGAAATGAGTCCTTTGTCAGAGTCATCAGTTGTAAAGATTGTTTCCCAATTTACTACATTTCTTTTGATCTTGGTTACAATGTTTTTATCTGTGCAAAAGCTTTTTAATTTAATGTAATTGAAATCATCGAATTGGTTTTTGGTGATGTTCTCCAACTCTTCCTTAGTCATAAATTGCTCCCCTTTCCATAGATCTGACAGGTAAACTAGTCCTTGATCTTCTAATTTGCTCATAGTATTGTTTTTATGTCTAAGTCCTGTAACCGTTTGGATCTTATCTTGGTAAAGGGTGTTAGGTGTTGGTCTAATCTAAGTTTCTTCCATACTAACTTCCAATTATCCCAGCAGTTTTTATCAAAGAGGGAGTTTTTATTTCAATGGCTGGACTCTTTGGGTTTATCAAATAGCAGATTGCTATAATCATCTCCTGCTTTTACACGTAGTCTATTCCACTGGTCCACCACTCTATTTCTTAGCCAATACCAAACAGTTTTGATGACTGATGCTTTATAATATGATTTTAGATCAGGTAGGGAATATCTGAATTTTTTCAGTAAAACATGAAGCAAGGGTTTTAATGGAGAGGGGGGGGGAAAACATGGGAGGTTAGAGGAGGGATGAAAAGGTTTGGAAGAACCATTATATGAGTAGGACAGTGAGCTAATTAAAGAGATGTGAAAGAATTGTTTCGCATCAGTGAGAGCCCAGTTTAGGTCATGTAATATAAATTTGTAGTGGATCTAGTCAGCATGGTTTTGTAATTTTCTGCAGATTCATTCAGTAGTAGGTGTGTACTAAGCAAAGGCAGTGCATAATGAGAGTGATCCAAGCTGAGACTTTATAGGAGAAGATCAGCAACATGATAAGGGTGCAAGGGACTCAAAAGAAGATTGTAAGAAAGGTGGTGCAATGGCTAAAGCACTGGTGCTGGAACCAGGAGGATCTGAGTTGAAATCCAATCTCAGACACTTGACACATGAACTGTGTAACATTGGATAAGTCACTTAACCTTATTGCCCACAAAAACAAAAACAAAATCACAAAAAAACAAGGAAAAACACTCAAAACATGGGTTTGGGTTGGGTTCTATTTGTTGACCAAGGAGTCAAGAAGGAGAAGATAGTAACCTGGGAAAGAATGAAAGGTTGAGGGACATAGAGTGACCTACAAAGAACAAAGTTTGGAGTTGCAAAGCAGAGGTGGAGGTAGAATGACATCTACCATTCTAAGCTATTGTGATCAGAACCAGGAAGTTCATGAACATGGAAGTGGTAGATCTGTGGGTATTGCAAGATCAAGAATGTGACTCTTGATTTTTATGTATGACTGAGGTTAGGTGGAAGAATAGGTTATGTAAAATATATTAGTTGAGGAACTGTGAGGTTAGATTGTTAGAGGGAGTATCAGTATTTAGTGTAGACCTTACAGTGCCTTATGAACTTGACAAGACATAAGGAGGCATATTGTAGGTGTTTTATTTTATTTACTGACTGACTCACTGATTGTAGCTTCCTTATATTATGACAGTAGTTGGGAAGGAGAGAAAGAGTGTGAACTTGGTACTGAATTCATTGAGGAAAGAAGGGGAATGTCCTGGAGGTTAGCAGATAACAGCTACCAGAATAGAACTATTTTCACTGAATAATAAAGGCTGCAAAGGGTAAAATCACTGTGTATGGTCAAGGAAGGAAGGAAGAAAGTTACAAGTCTTTCCATTATACCACACTTCCCATGCTCCTTACAATAATAACTGATATATATATATATATA